>NW_015164195.1:177049-177553 GCF_001447785.1 Gekko japonicus
CTTACAGTGATTCTGTAGGCAGGCAGTGGCAACCCTCGCCACTGCCTGCCTACCCAGTGACCCTGGTATTCCTTGGTGGTCTCCTACCCAAATACTGACTAGCGCCAACCCTGCTTAGCTTCTGAGATGTGGGCTATCCAGGACTCAGGGCACAATTTAATTGAACTACAACCCTATTCTCTTTATGGAAGTGCCCTCCTGAACAGTTTTATACGTTCTCTGAAACGATAGAACTATGTTTGTCAACCTCCAGGTAGCACCTGGAGATCTCCCACTATTACAGTTGATCTCCAGACTACAGAGATCAGTTCCTCTAAAGAAAATGGCTTCTTTGGAGGGTGGGTTCTATGGCCTTATGCCCTGCTGAGGCCCCATCCTCCTCAAACCCCTGCTGTCCCCAGGCTGCCCCCCCCAAAAAAATCTCGAGGTATTTCCCAACCCAGAGCTATCAGTCCTAAACGGAGATGGTGGGAGATCTCACCAGCACTCTGGTGGCCAGCAGGA
>NW_015164195.1:177567-249553 GCF_001447785.1 Gekko japonicus
ACACACACACCATCAAGCAATGGTGTTAGCAAAGGAAGTTTTACCAGGTATTCCTAGAGTGATGTGAAAACCCAAAAGTGGTGTAACACAGTTGTCTGCTGGAAGCCCTGTAGGTGAAGTGTCTCAATGGAGCTTCATTTTCTTTTTAATGACCCCCACTCACCAGGCAGATAAAGTCTTGGCACTCCGCTGCGACCTCCCCGCCACAGTTGAAACAGTGCGTGAACTCGAGGCCCCTTGCGTGTCTTAGATACTGGCATGGGATCATTTCAGCCTGCTCAATCTGGAGGAAGTCGACAGATTGCTCGCAACTGTGCGCCCAACCATGTGCAGCCTTGATCCATGCCCTTTCTGGCTCATTAAAGCGGGCCACGAGGGGTTTCGAGGTGCCCTAAGGGAGATCATCAACAAGTCCCTCTCTGAGGGGCGGTTCCCGGGGGCACTCAAGGAAGCGTTGGTCTGCCCTCTCTTGAAAAAACCATCTCTGGACTCGGCTGAATTGGCCAACTATCAGCTGGTGTCCAATTTGCCCTATTTGGGCAAATTAATTGAGAGGGCAGTGGCCATACAGTTGCAGGGCTTTCTGGATGACACTTCCGTTCCAGTCCAGCTTCCGCCCGGGTCACAGGACGGAGACAGCGCTGGTCACTCATACAAATGACCTCTGGAGGCACCTGGATCGGGGCGGTTCGGCAGCACTTCTGTTGTTAGACCTGTCAGCTGTGTTCGACACGGTCGACCACCGGTTGCTGACCCACCGCCTCACCAATGTGGGGATACAGGGGCTTGCCTTGCAATGGCTTGTTTCCTTTCTCCAGGGTCGGGGACAAAGGGTGGCGCTAGGGGAACAGCAATCCAGGAGACACCCACTTGAGTGCAGAGTGCCTCAGGGGGTGGTGCTTTCCCTGATGTTATTTAACATCTACATGTGCCCCCTTGCCCAAGTTGTCCGGAGGTATGGGCTGGACTGTCACCAGTACGCTGATGACATCCAGGTCTATCTGATGTTGGGCAACCGGTCGGACTCCAGACCAGAAGATCTGGACTGTGCACATCAAGCCATGGCTGGTTGGCTTAGACTGAGTCAGCTGAAGCTAAATCCGGCAAAGATGGAGGCACTGTGCCTGAGTCAGGGCGGTCCAAGGATGGGGATCCTGCTCCCGACCTTTGATGGGGGCACCATCAAAGGTTAGGAGTTTGGGAGTGCTCCTGGATCCCTCCTTAATAATGGAGGCCCAGGTAGCAGCCACTGCTAAGTCGGCCTTCTACCATCTGCAGCTGATTCGGCAGTTGGTTCCCTTCCTTGATTGTGACAACCTGGCTGCAGTGATCCACGTGATGGTCACCTCGAGATTAGACTACTGTAACACTCTCTACATGGGGCTGCCCTTGTCGCAGATTCAGAAACTGCAGCTAGTGCAGAACACTGCAGCCAGGCTTCTGATGGGTCTCCCCTGATGGGAGCACATCCAGCCTGTGCTAAATTCACTGCACTGGCTGCCAATAGCATACCGAATTCGCTTCAAGGTGCTGGTACTTACCTTTAAAGCCCTATATGGCCAGGGTCCAGCATACCTGAGGGACCACCTTTCCCCATATATACCCCAGAGAGCACTACGGTCGGGGTCACAACATCGACTAATTATTCCAGGCCCTAAGGATGCCAGGCTCACCTCCACTAGGGCCAGGGCCTTTTCAGTGGTGGCTCCTCACTGGTGGAATGAGCTCCCGGAAGAGATCAGGGCCCTGCGGGACCTTTCACAGTTCCGCAGGGCTTGCAAGACAGAGCTCTTCCACCAGGCTTTCAACTAGGAGCCGCTCACCACTACCACCAACTACCACTATTGAACATCTGTGGTACAGGGCTGGCCCTGGCGTGGAGAGAGAGCCATATCTCCGCAGGAGGCCGGAGGATTGCTGAGCTAGGAATTTTGGGGGTACATCTTAGCGAGTGCCATTTAAGCTAATGAAGTATCGACTAAGACTGTGAGCACTTTAACTACAAGAGTATTTTAACTGTATGACTGTTTTAATTTGTTTAAAATGTTTAAAATGTTTTATGGAGACCAGGTACATTGTACCGACCTTTGTAAGCCGCCCTGAGCCCATTCGCGGGGAGGGTGGAGTATAAATGTAACTAATAAATAAATAAATAAATTTAAGGGCAGAAGAAAATGGGTAGATAAATAATTTGGGGAGCACTCTTGCCCAGTGACATTTATGTTCAAGCAGAAATGCTTTTCAGGCCTGTCTTTGACGTCTTGTCTTTTTAGCAGCTGAAACAGCGTAATTCCAAGAGTTTCATGAGATAGGATAACAATAGTTCTTCTAGACGAAATGCAAATTTGCTGTTTGATTTTCGCTCTGACAAAGTTTTTTTTACTGGTTTTTAAATGTTTAGGGGGAATTTTATATAGTGATTTTCTTGCCCATTTCCTGTTCTGCATTCTGCTCATGGCTTCCAGAATGAGCTTCTGCTTGTAGCTTCTAGCATACTTAAGGTCAAAACTAGATGTTATGACATTATGTCTGTATCAAGTCAAGTCAGGGTTCCCCACTCTGTATTACAGATAGACATGATACTGGGGAACTAATGTTTCTAAGCATTCTAGAGCCTGATTCAGCCCAGGAAAATGGGTGGTGTCTGTGCCATGTTCCTGTGCTGAATTAAGTCCCAGAACACTTGGAAACATTAGTTCCCCAGTGCTGCCACTGTCTTAACACCAATCAGCAACCGCAGACTTGACTCATGGCAGACATAGTTTCTAGTTTAGCCCTGAGAGATTTTTTGGTGCTGCACTTATGAACTTTGCCCTCATTTTGTAATCAGCCATGTGATTAGTCTCTTTCCCAGGTTCTATATGTGATATCCCGATTCAGGATTATGTATACTGGCTGGGGTTTGCAAGATTATGTGCTTCTCTGCCCTAGCAGTTTACTGTGGATACTTCATATTTTACATTGGTTTATCGGTTCTACTATTTCAAAGATAGAAAAATAAAAATATGGTCAGAAATTCCATGTTAACTACAGGGTTCATGGTTGTTCTAGTTAAGTGATAGCATTTTGCCTTGCTTTTCCTGTCTCCCCTGAGGACTTTATGCTGTTCCCAGGATAAAAGGGGATCAAACAGGTAATCATTGCTTCTGTATGGCTCATGAGGTTTCGGTAGGGTTGCCAGCCTCCAGGTGGGGCCTGGGGATCTCTCGCTTTTACAACTGATCTGCACCTGACAGAGATCAGCTTCCCTGGAGAAAATGGCTGCTTTGAAGGGTGGACTCTGTGGCATTCTACCATGCTGAGGCCCCTCCCCTCCCCAAACCCCACCTTCTCCCGGATCCACCCCTAAAGTCTCCAGGTATTTTCCAACCCAGACCTGGCAACCCTAGGTTTTGGTGGATACTTGTTAGGATGATTTCTCTTTCAGTCATGCAAAACTGAGACTTGTGTTTGCTGGAGAACAGCCATGTACAATTCTCTTTCTGATTTAAAAACGGAATAATGTCACTCAACCATGTACATGGTTGCAGCCTATAGCAGCATAAACAAACATCTTCAGGAACAGCCAAGTTACCCTGCATCACCTGAGATATGGGTAAGGAAGCAGCTGGTGATGGAGCAGGAGAATGTACTGTAGATGACGTGAGCCTCAGTCAACTCATCAGGTTGAAGTAATGTAACCTAGAGTGTAGAAATAGGCTTGGGAGGGGAAAGGCTATGTGCTGCTCCAATTACATCTTTCTCTGGATCAAAATGCCAAGAGAATATATTAACTGGCTTCTCTTACTATTTTGTTGCTTTTTAGAGCGCCAAACAGGGCCCTCCTTCTTTCCCCAGACTTGTGATCTGCAGTGTTAACAACTTAATACAATTTATAGTTGTCATTAGTTGGTCCCATTGAGCCTCCTTTGATACTAACTATGTGTGTGGTCAGCCAGGCCTTCACTGGGACTCAGGGAATTTGGAGGTTTTCTCATGAAAAGCAGCTGAATTTGTAAGCAGATAAACTATAAATGGAGGAAGGGAAAGGAAGAAAGACTACAGCCACAATCCTATACATATTTACTTGGGAGTCAGCCTTATTGATTTTAGTAGGACTTCTTTTTAAGTAAGACTGAAAAAGTTGAGAAGAGGAAGAAGTAAGCCATTTCGAACAACCTTAGCATGCAGTCTGCAGCGTGTTTGGCAAACTCAGAATAGCCAATGAGACTGAAGTATCATTTTAAAAGGGCATCTCAAAACAAGGACAAAATTGGACAAATGCCTTATGATAGAAAAGAAAAAAAAGAAAAAAATAGAAAAAACTACTCAAATGCATCATGTGACTTTACACAGAGAATAAATAAAATGTGGAATTCACTGCCAGAGGATGTACTGATGGCCACAGGAATAAACAGCTTTAAAAGGGGATTAGATAGATTCATGGAGGATAAATCTATTAATGGCTGTTAGCCTTCATGACTGGGGGGAACCTTCACATTCAGAGGCACTAAATCTTTGAACCCTAGAGCCAGGAGGCAGCATCAGGGGAAGGCCACAGGTTCTATGCCCTGTTGTTGGCCACCCAGAGGAACGGGTTGGCCACTGTGTCAGGCAGGATGTGGAACTAGATGGACCATTGGTCTGATCCAGCAGAGCTCTTCTTATTAGGGTTCCCATTCCCCAGGTGTAAAGTACTGAGCAGGATACATCGTAGAGTGGTATCAGCTCATACTTTATTTGGAAGTGAAGAACAAGAGAGAAAATGCCAGCTCGCAGGCCGGCTTATATGCCCAAGGCAAACCACACACACACACACATACACCATACCCGTGATAGGAGTATTTACAGTGGCAAGAGTTCCATAGGTCCTTCCTCGGATCCGAGCCCTCCGATAGGAGCGGGCTAGGATCTGTTCTGGCTATTGTCTCTTTGATTGAAGCTGGTGCTTTCGCCTGACCGCGTGTGGGCCTGACCTCACTCGTGGTTGAACTCAGTACACAACACCAGGCGGAGGTGGAGGATCCCTCACTTTTGGTGGCCACCTCCAAACAGTGACATCGCATCGTGATGCACTGGTTTGAGGGCAAAACACTATGGTTTGACCCCGATTTTACCACAGAGTTTGCCCTCAAACCAGAGTGTTACTGTGTGATGTCCCCGACATGATGGCATCACTTCGACATGATGGCATCACATCCAGGACATTGCTGTGCAACATCACTGTTTGGGGGCAGAGCCCTGCCCCACTCCCAGAAGGCTCCCTTCCACCCCCTGCTGGCGCATTGTGGAGACCTGGCAACTCTACCTCTTATATTCTTATGACACTTATTGAAGAACTGCAGTAACAAATCTCAGGTTACATTTTTGGGAAGATTGTGGCTGGGATAGGGTTGCAACTGGCGGGAGACTCACAGAGGCATTGGGGCCCTTGTTGTTGATGTAATAATGTTGTGGGCAATGTGCTAATGTCACTGCCTGTGTGACCAGAAGTGGTTTCAGCATGTCACTGAGGGCACACAAGCATTAGGGTAAAACTCTATGGTGTGACACAAATCCTAGAGTTTTGCCCAAATCTTGGAGTGTCCCCGGTGATACACTGACAGCACTTCCAGTCCCACAGGAAATGATATCAGCAAGTTGGCATGCTGATGTCACCACTCATTTTCATTATTTTTCTCCCACTGCCCAGCTCAGCAGCAGTGGTTCTGGAGTGGGCAGACACCTCCGATCTTCAACAATGAAGACAGAGGCAAAAAGGTATCTAGCTTATCTGCCACTTACCTATCATCCTTTAGTAATCCTTTTACCCCTTGGTCATCCAAGGGTCCCAATGCCTCCCTGGCTGGTTTCCTGCTACTAATGTGTTTAAATAATTTTTTATTATTACTCTTTACATTTTTTGCAATATAGTCCTCAGTCCCCTTTTGCCTGTCTGATCACCAACTTGCATTTCATTTGCCAAAGCCTGTGCTCCCTTTTACTTACTTCACTCGCACTAGCCTTCCACTATTTAAAGGAATCCTTCTTACCTTTTACTGCTTCCTTTACGTTGTTCATTAACCATGCAGGCCTTTTTAAATACCTATTTGTAGCTTTCCTAACCTGGAATATACATTTTATCTGAGCTTCTAGGATTGTAGTTGTAAATAGTCTCCAAGCTTCCCAAAGGGATTTGAACCTCCTCACCTTACCTTTCCTTTCTTCTTCACAAGGCCCCTTATTTGAGAGAAGTTAATAAGAACATAAGAGACGCCAATGTTGGATCAGGCCAAAGGCCCATCCAGTCCAACACTCTGTATCACACAGTGGCCAGAAATACCAGTGCCATCAGGAGGTCCACCAGTGGGGCCAGGACACCAGAAGCCCTCCCACTGTTGACCCCCCCAAGCACCGAGAAGACAGAACATCACTTGCCCCAGAGCCCCTTTCTATACCTTGTGGCTAATAGCCACTGATGGATCTCTGCTCCATATGCTTATCTAATTCCCTTGTTAAGCTGTCCATGATTGTAGCCGCCACCACTTCCTGTGGCAGTGAATTCAATGTGTTAATCACTCTTTGGGTGAAGAAGAACTTCCTTTTATCTGTTCTAACCCGACCGCTCAGCAATTTCATGGAGTGCCCACGAGTTCTTGTATTGTGAGAAAGGGAGAAAATTACTTCTTTCTCTACCTGCTCTTTCCCATGCATAATCTTATAAACCTCAATCATGTCACCCCTCAGTCGCAATGCATGGCTAGGAATAAATACAGTGAAGCAACATGTTGAATACCGGCAAACAGATTGATGACTTACTGAACCAGTCCTCGAAAAATCGTCCCTGCTTGTGATCAGTGAACAGAGCATGAGCCAAACTGGCAGGTGTTCATATGTCCCTAGCCAGGAGTAAGCTACGATGTCCATGTTTGTACAGAATGCAGAACCGTATTTAAGACTAACTGTGGTTAACAAAACAAAGTATGAATCCAGTGGCACCTTTAAGACCAACAAAGTTTACTTCTGGGTATAGGCTTCCCTGTGCACGCACGCTTCTTCAGATAAACCAACTTCAAACATGGTTTCAGATTTTGGTTTTATATTCCCTGACAAACCAACACAACAACAGTGAGTGGCCAGGTTCAGACAGTCATCCTAATTATGGTTTTACATGAAATCTGAATGAGCCAGTTTATCCTACAGAGTCCTTGTCACTGCAACTTCTTGCCCTACTCCACTGGAACCTCATTTTTAAAAAGCATATGTTTAGTAGGCAGAGGTTGATACAATCCATATAAAAATATGGACTGGGACAACAACAAATTTATTCACAGCAAAAAGCCAGCACTCTACTGCAATACATGGAATGGAACAAATAATACAGTTGATTCCTGTCTTTGGGTCAAACATCAAGGAATATTTTATCAATAAAATTTAAACAATAATCATGTGTAAAGTACTTGATGGAGGCTAGGTATTATTAGAAACATGTTTCTAAATAATTCAGAAGGACCATAAGTTGGCCATGGTTTTCAAAATGTATTTTTTTTTACACATAAGCCATAACTTAGGAATTTTTTCTTTTGTTTTCACTTACCAGGGCACCACTGCTAAGAAGAATCATAAAGACAATGAAGGTTTCAAACCAGTTGTGTTCAACTATTCGGAAACAGGTTTTTCTAAGATTCCACCATAGTTTTCCTCTTCCATCTTCTACGCTAACTTGACAACACTTGAATTTTCGTACACAACCTGAAAATATATTAAAATCTGACAACCCATTAAAGACAACAACAAAAACCCTTCCAAATTACTTTGTTTCACGTTCTACAACCAAGTTATTAAATTGACATACTTCTACAAGAATCTGTCATCAACATACAGAAAATGTAAACTTGGCTTTTGTTCCTTCAAAACTTATTTTTCCCCCAACAATAGAAGTAGACAGAAGCCAAGATCTCTCTCTTGATCAGTCTCTGCCAGTTCAGACCCCATCAATGTGTATTTATATTTACGATTTTTGGCTCCAATGTGCATCACCTTGCACTTGGCCACACTGAACCCCATTTGCCATGTTGACGCCCACTTGCCCATCCTTGACAGATCCCTTTGGAGTGCCTCACAATCCTCACTGGTTTTCACCACCCTGAACAACTTCGTATCATCTGCAAATTTAGCCACTTCACTGCTTACTCCCAACTCCAAATCATTAATGAACAAGTTAAAAAACAGTGGACCTAAAGTTACTCCTAAATGTGGTAGTGATGGTCTTTTTGGGCAACCCTATTTACATAAATGGTAAACTTAATAGCATTATGGTCACTATTCCCAACTGGTGCTATCATATTTACATCTCTGACCTGCTAGATGGCACAGTCATTGAGAGTATCTAGAAACCCAGTCTCTTTCTCCTGACTTGAATACATATCAACCCAATCAACGTATGGGTAGTTAAAGTCACCCATCACGACACAGTTATTTTGTCTAGCTGCTTTCCTTAATTCTTTTGCTCTAACCCTTAATTTGGTGCGTGATAACAAACCCCCAGAGTTAAGCTTCCTTTTGGGCACACTATTTCCACTCAAAGCATTTCTGTTAGCAAATATATTTCTCTTACATTATCTATCTTACTGGACTGTATACCCTCTCTGACATACAGAGCCACTCCACCTCCGACCAATACTCCCTCTATGCTGTGGAGTATTGTGAGCAAAAATTCTGCTACTGGCATTAAAGTTACGATTGAGCGATTTGGCTACTGCATTTGCTCTGGAGCCATCCTTCCTGAGCTAAGACAAAAATGTGTGAGCCAGAGGTTAAAAAACTGTGAGCTAGCTCACCCTAACTCACCTTAGATCGAAATACTGCCTCTAAAACTTCCTTCCCTATCCTTCTGATATTTTATACCCAGGAATCACTGTATCCCACTGATTATCCTCATCCCTCCAAGTTTCTTAAATGCCCATAATGTCTATTCCAGCTTTCCCATGTTACCTTGGACACTTCTGTTGTTGTTCAGTCGGACAGTTGAGTCCGACTCTTTGCGACTCCATGGACCACATCACGCCTGGCCCTCCTGTCTTCTGTTCTCCGAAGTTTACTTAACTTCATGTTCGTTGCATCAATAGCACTGTCTAACCATCTCATCCTTTGCCATCCCCGTCTTCTTTTACCTTCAATCTTCCCCAGCATCAGGGTCTTCTCCAGTGAGTGCTCCCTTCTCATTTGGTGGCCAAAGTATTTGAGCTTCAGCTTCAGTATCTGGCCTTCCAGGGAACAGTCAGGGTTGATTTCTTTTAGGATTGACTGATTTGATCTGATGCAGATAGTGCCAATCTTGAGAGACTTTTGATAGAGAAAAATCAGTAAATCTGTAGACAAATAGCTAAATTCTGTGCACCTGGTAAAATTTCACAACAAAGCAGATCAAGTATAACCCTTATCTACCTTCCACATAACTCATAATTAGTTCAGTTGTAGATATTTTTGATACAATGGATGTTTAAACTTTTAATGATTTTAAGGTTATATGTCTAAATATTTTTAAGCTGAAAGCAAATTTGTTTGTACCTAATGAATATGTATTTCTTTGATAATTGATCTTGGACCGTAAATAAACATTGATTGATTGATTGATTGATTGATCTTGCAGTCCAAGGGATTCTCAAGAGTCTTCTCCAGCATCATAATTTGAAAGCATCTGTTCTTTGTTACTCGGCCTTCCTGATGGTCCAACTCTCACAGCCATACATTACTACTGGGAATACCATTGCTTTGACCATACGGACTTTTGTTGGCAGGGTGATGTCTCTACTTTTTTATTATGCTGTCTAGGTTTGCCATCGCTTTCCTCCCAAGGAGCAGGTGTCTTTAAATTTCATGGCTGCAGTCACCATCTGCAGTGATCTTGGATCCCAGGAATGTGAAGTCTGTCACTGCTTCCATGACTTCCCCTTCTGTTTGTCAAGGAGTGATGGAGCCGGATGCCATGCTCTTAGTTTTTTTGAAGTTGAGTTTCAAGCCACTTCTAGCATTTGTATATAAACATCTATAATTTCCCAGACATGTTAGACCTGCAACTTTCCTCCTGTGGCCTCTAGACCTTGTCAGGCAGTCCGTACTGTTTGTCACCCTCTCAATGGCCAGTCCTAGTCCATTTCTCTCTAGAACAGTAACAGTTACCCCTTCATCTGTTAGAGATGAGCCATCCCAAACCAGAGACATTCCATCTCCTGTCAGGTTTCCCCCAAGATTTAGTTTAAAAACTGCTCTGCCACCTTTTTGATTTTAATTTTACTACAGTTACTCAGATTATCTGAATGATGGCCACTCCTCTAGCTAAGGTTAGGAAGAGTACATCCAACCAAGATCTGAAGACATGATTTGAAGTTGGCATATTAATTATAGTTCGTATTAACTGTGGTTTCAGGTGAGGTACATGCCTGGACATCCTGATTTAATCCTGGCTTGTCCCCCACCGGCTTTCTTGCTATAATGCAGCTCAGGACTCTGTGGGGGAGGGAAAGGAAAGAGCATAGGCAATGCAACCAGCACTTGTTGAGGACTTGAATGATAGTCTGCAAGATGAATGCTGGTTTCACAAACTAATCACAGTTTAAATAAACTGTAGTTTCATGTTATGTTTGAACTGAGCCAGCAGCTTGATAGATTTTCATTCAGTAAATATGACATCTCTCTAGTAAGAATACATTGTTCTCCTGAAGGGATATTTGTCATTTATTTATGGATTTAGAGACTGTATGTGCTACCTCTCCTTCTCAAGGTGACTCACACAGTAAAATAATACAATGGCATCATAAAAAGCAGCATAAATATTAATCATAAACAACAATAACCTTCAAAGAATAGAAAATAATAGAAAATTTAGCCGCTAGAATGGCAGCAGTGTACCTTGGAAAATATCACCTCATCCATACAACGCAACTTGTTCTGTCAGACATGGGACAACCTGTATTTTCATCTACATATTTTAGTAGGAACATTTGATTCTCTTCAAAGAGGGTGTTATGTTTGCTGACCACCACTAGGTGACAGCAGTTTGCAACCAGAGCTTGACTCCTAGGAACAATAAGGACTAGGATCCTGAGCCTCCCAGTTAGCACCTACTATAGGATCTGTGGCGGGAAGTTCCAACCCTCCAATGGGACTTGTGGGAGTGTATCAAGGACTTTTTGTGCGTGTTATGTTGTGTACTAGTAAACCATGAGCTGATAATCACGCTGTGTCCAGCTCCTTCATGCATCGAACCCACTACACAACAGAGGTATAGCCCTGGCCCTTTAAAACAACTTCATGTGGCAACTGATTCCCAGATGTTTTCAGTATCAATGGCACAGGTCAACTACTAGTTAAATCAACTTCCGCTCCGCAATGACCCATGGTAAACTCATAATGTGGACAAACCCTGTGTGTCACTGCTCTGCATTCATGTCACCAGAGGCCTCTGAAAAGCAGATGGTGTTCAGCTGGGAGAGGAAGTTGTGCATTAGTGCCAGACTTGACAAAAAGGATTTTAACACCTTGAGCAATTTTAAAACCTCTGCAAATTAAGTCTAAATTACTCTAAATGAAATCGCTAAGCACACATATTTAAGTTAATGCCAGGTTTTGAAGTCTGCTCCCTGTTTAACAGACCAACTGATAAAGAACGTTTAAATATACTTTGTTTGTAGCAGTACTCATTAGTCCTAGACATGGATAAACATGGCAGACTACCCTGATTTCTGCTGGAGGCTAGTGTAGCAAAGAATACGTAAAGTTACATTTGGGGGACATTTCTTCTAGAAAGGCACTGATATATGCCAAATGGGGAATGAAGATGGAAAAAATAAAAGATCTGTCTTGGTTGTATCCCATAGGTCATGTGACACACATAAATATAACATCATCTTATCACAGTTAACTACCCCATCTTATTGTATCCTATTCTGTCTCCATGCAATAGAAAGAAGAATCATAACTTCAGGGAGGACAGCTTCTTTGTGGGGGATGGGTTTTTCCCTCTTGGCTCTAAGCCCATAAGAGATACGGACTCCAGGATTATATATTACAAATAACTAAGTTTAGAAGAGGGGAAGAGTAGAGAGATGGCGTTGGAGAGCATTGCTGCAGAGGAAAATCCCACCCCCCCCCATTCTCCCCCTCAGGTTGTGCTGCCATAAATCAGTGAAGTATGTAGGAACTGCCTGGTCCGGAAAATGTGCTTAGAGTTGAACCATTTTGTTTTTACTCACAAAACTGTAAGGGTTTGGTGAGGGGGACATGTGTGATTTGTTAGCTGTGATATCATGGGTACAATTTTGGTGCCCATGCCGTGGAAATGATAGCTGGAAGTGAGAAAAACCACATTTTCCCAATGTCAAAATGCTGGGAAAATTCAACAACTCCAGTAATCAATTACTAGTACTTTGTTAGGGGAGAATGGGATTTTTCTGTGGTAGAAGGACTTCCTACAGAAAAGTTATCTGGCTCCCCTATAAAAAACTGAATGAAAACTTGATATTTATTGCATACATACAGACTCACAAAATGTTTGGAAAGGGTTTGTTTTTTGCTGAAAGTACCCAAATTACCAAAGACTTGCACTAAACATCTTTAGCTTAAACGTGAGTACAGGAAATAGGTTTGGAACTGGATCAAACCAGCTTTCAGCTTTGCCATCCTTCATTCAAAATTATAAACATGAGCTTATTGCAGCATATTTCCCACATGTGTCCCACATGTGTCTCCAATCTTTATGTTGTGAGCGCTGCAAGTAAACACCCCAAAGAGCAATATGAGAGTACAGCTCAGATGGAATAGTCAGCTGATACAGATAGTAGCGGACATACAGAGCAAACCTAGGGTCACCCACGATTATTTAAGGAACAATTCAATCTATGTAATCACAAAAGACACATTCTTATAAAGTGCAGGAAAGACACTTAACTCTTACTTTAATCAATAATACTTGACTGTGCAGTTTAAGAACAGAAAAGTATGTGATAAGGTCATTGTGTTGAGTCCTCTCACCTTCTGCAATATCTATTTCAACTTGCCCTCAGTTCCATCTGCCAAAACACTGAAGGGAAATATGAATCAGAAGGTTGTCAGAATAGATGTAATAATCTGAACTAGATATCATGGAGTGGAGGAGAACTCAGTGCTGGGGCACCATTTATTTATTCATTACTATTTTTGTGAGTATTTTGTGTGTGTGTGTATGTGCTTTTAAGTCTGGAAGTCATTATGACTTCTGGCAACCCCTAGTGGGGCTAGGACATTTTTCAGAGAGGTGGCTTTGTTATTACCTACTCTGTGTCCCGGCTCTGGTATTCTCTGGAGGTCACCCTTCCAAGTACTTGCCAAGTGTGTGGGCATACGAAAGCTCAAACTTTGAAGGCAGGAATAAGAAAAACCCCTACCTAGAAAGATTATGTACATGCCCATTAAGGGAGGTCGAGTCCATCGAGCGTATGTTCTTTAGTTGCCTGTATTATAAGGAGGCTCATTTGGAGATTATTACTCCATTGCTGGGTAAGATTCCTGGTTGCACAAACAAAGCCAGGGTTGAGTGTCTTTTATCTGATAAGAACTCTAAGATCACTTATCAAGAAGCTAGATTTTGTGCACTGATATTGAGGTTATGGAAACTGTATTTTAAATAGGTTTTAAATGCAAAACTTTTATTTTTGTATATTTTGTATTCTGTATGCTTGTACAAACATTTGTTATAACTATATGTATGTGGCTGGTCTAGTGACCATAATAAATTCTACTACTGAACCTTACCTTCCTTCCAATGTATTTGAAAAAGTGTGGGCACACACGAATGGTCATACTTTGAGTAAAACTTTGTTGGTCTGAAAGGTGCCACTGGATTCTTAAGTATGAAATACAGAGTTCCACTGTTTATTATGGAATGTTATACCATATACTGGATATTCTTTTTAAGAACGGAACAACCACCTTTTTGTTGCTATTTGGGAAACACAGATTTGTAATCAAATTTCCTTACTCCAAGAGGGTCACTTATGGAGCCAGATAATTGTTTCAGAGTTAATTCTGGCATGAAATCCAGGTGTCGTGGGGAGGGGAAGGGAAAGGGATTGTAAGATGCTCTGAGACTCCTTCAGGTAGTGAAGGGTGGGGTATAAATCCATTCTTTTCTCTTCTTCCCCTCTACTGTAAATTGCTGTTTGAAAAGAAAAAAAAAAAGAGCTTTTCCAGAACTGTAATATAAGTCTGATTAGAAATATTCTATGTTGAACAGACTTGAGCAATATCAAAGGAAGTGGGAGAAAGATTTGAAGACATCAACTTCGTGGACATGGATTTGAGTAATGTACTGTTGAGATAAATTTTTATAAATCTGAAACAAAAATGGAGTTTCAATGTTGTTTAATACCTTTTAAACTAGAAAAAAGAAATTATGAATCTTTGGGCTGGCTAACCGTTGGAATTGTGATTTACTTCCTGCACATTTCATTCATTCTTTATGGCTATGATGAACAGTACAAATACATTGGAAAGTAATAATCTGATGTATTCAAGACTCAATAGTTGTTACCGTTACATCTGTTAAACCATACTTCTTTACGATTGGAAGGGAGAGACTGAAACATATGAGTTTAAATGTTCTTTGTTGTGTGTGCTGCTAGGAACTCACATACTGGATGGGGGATACACTTTTGAGTAGCAGTGTGTGTGAACAAGATCTTGGGGTAAGGGTGGACCAAAAGTTAAATATGAGCAGCCAGTATGATGTGGTGACAAAAAAAAGCTAATGCGATCTTGGGCTCTATCAACAGAGGTATAACATCCAAATCGCAAGATGTCATAGTCCCACTGGACACTGCCTTGGTCAGGCCACACCCGGAGTATTGTGTGCAGTTCTGGAGGCCAAAAAGGATGTGGATGGAATGGAGCGCATGCAGAGATGAGTGACGAGGATGATTGGAGGCCTGGAGACCAAGCCCTATGAGGAAAGGCTGAGGGACTTGGGAATGTTAGTCTGGAGAAGAGAAGGTTGAGGGGAGACATGATCGCATTCTTTAAATATTTGAAGGGCTGTCACTTAGAGGAGGGCAGGGAGCTGTTCCTGTTAGCAGCAGAGGATAGGATTCACAATAATGGGTTTAAATTAAGGGTGGGAAGGTACCAGCTGGGTTTTAGGAAAACCTTTTTTACGTTTAGAATTGTGCAACAGTGGAATCAGCTGCCTAGGGAGGTGGTGAGCTTCTCCTCACTGGCAGTCTTTAAGCAGCATCTGGACCAACACTTGTCAGGGATGCTCTAGGCTGATCCTGCATTGACCAGAGGTTTGGACTAGATGGCCTGTATGGCCCCTTCCAACTGTGTGGTTCTATGCTAGGATTAATATGGCAGCAAGTGAGAAGAAAGTTGCTACTCCTAAGTCTAAAGGATATTTGGAAAGGACTTGACAAAGTGCTGAAGTGACTATAGAAGGGTTAAGGGAAAGATGCCACTTCAGCTGATGAGTTTATGGAGCATTAGCATTGTTTATTCAATAGCAGAATAAGGAATTAATTGATAATCTCATCAAGCATCTGTGTTTTTTGCCTTGTTGTAAAAATGGATTTCTTTCTTCCATCTCTTTTATATCTTGAAAAATTTAAAAAGAAAAGAGAATACTTATATTCTGCTCTCCTGGCTGTACCCTTTAACAACCAACTGGAAGAGAAAAGTGAGTCATGGGGTCCATGGTCTTTGTGCTATTTCAACCGTCTTCTCCAATGTTAATAAACATGTTCTCCATGGCATCTGATTCTTTGATCCTGAATGAAGCTGCTCATAGGAGCAAAAATGAACAGCTTTAATCTCCCACCTTGTTCATATATGGAACCCATGGAAAACCATCCTACATCTGACTCCTTCATATGGAAGCCTGGTTTACAGAGTCTGTTGTGCAAAGTCTGCAGATGGAAATGCACAAATACATATATACTAGGAATAAGGCCAGTTGTGGAAATAAATACAACAAGCTCTAGAAAGAGGCTCTGGGAGAGTGCCAAGGCCTTGGGCACTCAGCGTCAATGTGCAGTTGCAACCTCAGCAGGCTATAATGACACAGAGTCCACCATTTTCTGCAGAGGAACTGATCTCTGCTACCTGAAGAGCAGTTGTAATTTTGAGTGATCTCCAGCCCTCACCTGGAGATTGGCAACAATTGTTACCCAGGAGGGAATGGCTGGTTTGGAGGGTGGAGTCTATGGCATTGCACCTGTCTGAGGTCCCACCCCTCCTCAAGTCTCACCCTCTCCAGGCTCCACCCCTCAAATCTTCATGAATTTCCCAACCTGGAGTTGGCAACCCTATCTCCTTCCCAACCAAGCATCAACCTGCCATTATCTGCCCCTCTGATGTCAGCTTTCCATCTCCTCCCCCTCCCTCATGGAGATTAGTTATAATTTTGAGTGATTTGCACCTCTCTCCTGAGATTGGCAACAGTGGTTCCCCAGGAGGGAATGGCTGGTTGGGAGGGTGGAGTCTATGATACTGTACCAGTCTGAGGTCCCACCCCTCCTCAAACCTTACACTCTCCAGGTTCCATCCCTCAAAGCTCCAGGAATTTCGCACCTGGAGTTGGCAATCCTATCTCCTTCCCAGCCAATCATCAACCTACCTTTATTTCCCCCTCACTCTTCAGCTTTCCATTCCCCCCCACACACCTACAGCCTCTTCCATGCTCTAAAGCCCTGACTTCCACAGAGTCCACCATTTTCTCCAGGGGAGCTGATCTCTGCCATCTGGAGAGCAGTTGTAATTCTGAGTGATCTCCAGTCCTCACCTGGAGATTGGCAACAATGGTTTCCCAGGAGGAAAAGTAGCCTTTCTCTGCAGTGGGGACCAAAACAGCTTACATCATTCTCCTCTCCCCCTTTTGATTTGCACAAAAACCCTGTATGGTAGGTAAGCCTGAAAGTCTGACTGGTTCAAAATCACCCACTCAGCTTCTACAGCAAGAACCTGGATCAAGCAGACCCTACTCTGAAGCACTGACTGCTATGCCTAAGGCAGCCAGCCTCCAGGTGGAGCCTGAAGATCACCAGGCATCACAACTGAACTCCAGACAACAGATCTCTCCCCCCCCCGGAGAAAATAACTGCTTTGGAAGGTGGGCTTTATGGCATTCTGTTCAGCTGAGGCCTCTCCCCTCCCCAAAGCCTGGCTTCCATGGACTCTACCAGAAAATCTCCAGGAATCTCCCTACCTGGAGCTGGCAACCCTAGTCAGGACTGGCCCCAATGTGTTCCTCACAAAGGCCTGCAAAGGGTTTCCTTGCTTTGTCTGAACCAAGCTTGGTTGCCTACCATGGCAAAATGGGCTCCAGTTTACAACTCAGCTGTTTGCCTTCCACCCTTGTCCCGTGGGCGTATCTCCCTCCTTAGGTCCGCTGCCACCACTCACGGAATCATCACTGCCTTTTTAAAGGGACAGTGAGACCCCTCTGGCTGAATCTCCCTATTTTGTGATGGAATCCCCAATCTTTGGGGGATCCCTGGAAAGTTGGCAACCCAAGGATCTGGCCTTTCCTTGCTTCCCTGGGTTATCCCCTCCCTTTGGTATTGTGCAGAGTAGGGGAGACTATGTGGTCAGAGCACAACACAGATTATTAGCCCAAATAAAAGAATGTAACTATATTTACACAGTTATGGAGCATACAAACACTGTAGGAGTAAGCAGACACCATGAACCAACAGGACATAAATCAAAAGGGATTAAACACAATCGTACTCTCTACCCCTGGAGGTTGTGGGCTCACCTGTACTTCAGCCTCTCTCTCTTGCCCAAGAGAGCAGGGAAACTTCCATTCATTCCCCAGTCCAGCCAACTGTGGCTGAATTTCTGCTGCTCCCAGGGACGAAGACTGCCTTGGGACAGTCCCTGTTTTCCCACACTTTTTGGGCTTGAGGTAGCTGGGAACCGTAGGCCAGCAGATGAGGAAGCCCCATTCAACCCAGTGAGTGATACCCCTGCAGGCCCCTCTCTGGAACTACAGCTCAATTAAACTGATGGAGAAACATTCTAAACAAAGAACCACAGCCATCTGCAAGGCTTTCCCGAGGGATGAAGAATGGTCAGCAGGCAAACGGCAGCGGCTGCTCCTCCGTTGATCTTCTCCTGACAGCTGAAGAAGGCTGGTCAGGCAAATGGTTGCTCGGCTGCTGAGGTAAACTGTTTGGATTGGAGTTTTGGCGGGAGCTGGCTCCGTGGGCGAGACTCAGGACCACCATCTGATGGGCAGTTCAGGCAGCCAACTGATTTTGGCAAGCATAGAATGTTGCCATGTGAAAATACGTTTATATATGATGACAGGATATGTGTGTGAGTGTGTGTGTATACATACATACATACATACATACATTCATACATACACATACTTTCAGTTTGCACCCTTATGGGTTCCAGTGCTGGAGTTTTCTTTGAAATCTGTTTGGCCCCCATGTTGCTTTGAGTTTAATGTTCTAGGGATATTTTTAAAAGCTATTGCTTGGATGCTTTTGGCAAATTTTCCATCTTCAGCGGGCTCACTACTTTGCATTTTATTCATTCAAAATATTTCAGTCTCAAACTTTTTATTAAACATGTGATATTAGCAACCAGGAAAACGGTTACCAGCGTTGCCTCCGTAAACTACAGACATTCTCACAGTCCCTCCCACCAGGAATGTCAGTGAGGGTGAGCGATAAGTAGAACGGATGAATACATCTGCGTTAGCCAGGAAGCTCCTGACAAAAATATGTAATCTTTCATTAAAATCTGCCTCCATTCCTGAAGACTGGAAGGTAGCTAATGTCACTCCCATCTTTAAAAAGCGTTCCAGAGGAGAGCCGGGAAATTACAGGCCAGTCAATCTGACGTCGATACCGGGTAAATTGGTGGAAACTGTTATTAAGGAAAGAATTAGTAAGCACATTGATGAACAAAAACTATTGAGGCAGACTCAGCATGGGTTCTGTAAGGGAAGATCTTGTCTCACTAACCTGTTAGTGTTCTTTGAGGGGGTGAACAAACATGTGGACAAGGGGGACCCAATAGATGTTGTTTACCTTGACTTCCAGAAAGCTTTTGATAAAGTTCCTCATCAAAGGCTCCTAAGTAAGCTCAAAAATCACGGGATGGATCAAAAACTGGCTAATTAATAGGAAACAGAGTATAAATGTATAAATGGGAAATTTTCTCAGTGGAGTACTGCAGGGATCAGTACTGGGTCCGATGCTTTTTAACTTGTTCATTAATGATTTGGAGTTGGGAGTAAGCAGTGAAGTGGCTAAATTTGCAGATGATACAAAGTTGTTCAGGGTGGTGAAAACCAGTGAGGATTGTGAGGCACTCCAAAGGGATCTGTCAAGGATGGGCAAGTGGGCGTCAACATGGCAAATGGGGTTCAATGTGGCCAAGTGCAAGGTGATGCACATTGGAGCCAAAAAGCCTAAATATAAATACACATTGATGGGGTCTGAACTGGCATAGACTGATCAAGAGAGAGATCTTGGAGTTGTAGTAGATAACTCACTGAAAATGTCGAGACAGTGCGTGACTGCAATAAAGAAGGCCAATGCTATGCTGGGGATTATTAGGAAGGGTATTGAAAACAGATCAGCCAATATCATAATGCCTCTATATAAATCAATGGTGCGACCTCATTTGGAATACTGTGTGAAGTTCTGGTCACCACACCTTAAAAAGGATATTATAGCTTTGGAAAAAGTGCAGAAAAGGGCAACTCGAATGATAAAAGGGTTGGAACACTTTCCCTATGAGGAAAGGTTAAAGCGCTTAGGGCTCTTTAGCTTGGAGAAATGACGACTGAGGGGTGACATGATCGAAGTTTATAAGATTATGCATGGGATAGAGCAGGTTGAGAAAGAAGCACTTTTCTCCCTTTCTCACAATAGAAGAACTCGTAGGCACTCCATGAAATTGCTGAGCGGTCAGGTTAGAACGGATAAAAGGAAGTACTTCTTCACCCAAAGAGTGATTAACACATGGAATTCACTGCCACAGGAGGTGGTGGTGGCTAGAAGCATGGACGGCTTCAAAAAGGAATTAGATAAGCATACGGAGCAGAAGTCCATCAGTGGCTATTAGCCACAAGGTATAGTTAGGGACTCCGGGGCAAGTGATGCTCTGTATTTTTGTTGCTTGGGGGGGGAGGGTCAATAGTGTGAGGGCTCCTAGTGTCCTGGCCCGTATCATCTGTTCTTAATGGTCATGCTCTTTCACATTACCTACTGCCTGATCCTTTTTAACTGGAGATGGCGGGGAATGAACCTATCTAATGTTATAAATGATAATTCCAAATGGGTAGCCATGGTAGTCTGTAGCAGTAAAACAAAACAATGGCATCTTAAAGGCGAACAGAATTAATTCTAGCATAAGCTTTTTAAAAATCAGAATCATATGGGGCTCACTTTAGTACATCTTCCTTGCTTTTCCTCTTTTGCCGTGGCACATCTATTTCTGCATGACAATTTTTGCTTTACATGACAGAGATGAGGAAAGTTCTGAGAAATTTTGCTAGTTGTATTCTTCAACGTCTACTGAGATTCTGACATGATTTTTGTGAAGAAGGCCTTCCAAATTCACTTTATTTGAATCCCAGTGTGTTAGCCTCCCCTTGAATATATTACTCATTTTATTGACATTCTTGTAACTTATTTATGGTGGGGTCCCTAACATTCTTACAGGGTTTTTGTGTGTGTTTGAGTATGACCCCACCCCTCCCTTCAGCCCAGATTCTGGTAGTGGCAAAAACTGGTGGCACTCTGGAATCTCCATTTCCTCCTGCCCCTTTTGTGGTCAGCCTCTTGCCTCTTTATTCTTCTCTTACATGATGGGCTCATCCTTTCACACTACCAAATATCCTTCTTTCTCTTCCTTTTTAATAAATGAGCTTTTCAGTTGGCTTAGCAAAAACTTGGCTTTGGTCAGAAATGCATGCCCAAATATTTTAGCTGCTGAAAGGGTTAAAACACTTTAGGATCCCCAGTTCTCTGTCTCAAAGTGCTAAAGTTGAACTTCAAGTTTCTAATCAAAAGTTAAAACCAGATGGAGGAGAAATGCCAAGATTAATATGAAAAGTATGTTGCAGAAAGATCAAATGAAAGAAAAAGCTGAAATGTTTTCAATTGAGCAGTGTTCCTTCAGAAACAGATTTGTAAAACTAACCCAGTACATGCTTCACATGCAGGTGATGGAGAATTAGCTCAGCTGGGTGGGGTAGTGCTGATCCAACAGCAGGGCCCCAAAGTTCATCTCCCTTATCTAAATGAGGATCCCCTGGACAGAGAGTAGGAACATGTGCCTGGGATGTTTTCTAGTATTGTGCATCTGAAAAGGGCATGTTCGGATGTAAAAACTCCCTGTGATGAATGAATGAGCTTTATGCATCCTCTCAGTGCCCAAAGTGCTCTGCCTTCCAATGAGGGCAGGAAAAGAAGGCAGTGCTCTCCTCCAGCCTGCGAGCAGGGAGCTCTGATGGATCCGGAACTAGAGATATGCACAAAATATTTTCATAGGGGGTTCACTGTTTTTTAAATTATTAAATTATTGTTTTGATTATGTCTCACTTCCAATGGTTTCAAAGAGACGTGCGCGTCTGGCTTTTACTAGTTTCTTACATCCAACTGGGATGAACTTCTCAGGACCTTTCTCCTTCTTTCAACAGATCCACCCTTCCTCATATCAGATGTATAGGAGAAAGCACCACCGTTTTATAGGCAATTGCAATTCTTGCTTGGAGAGCTGGCACGGGGAGGTGTTTGGTATCTCAAAACAGCTGGCAGTACATTTAATATTATAACATAAATTAAATGCCATTGGGGACCATGTTTTGCAGGAAGATGGCACCATCTCTGTACCAGGCAAACAGAGTTCAGGTGAGGGCACAGCACAGCATGCAGAACCACCACCCAGCATCTATACCAGCTGTATGACATTGGTGTATGAGTGTGTCCTGTTGCTTTCCCTTAGGACAGAACTACACCTGTAATTTCATGAGCTGTATCATCAGCATTTTGTTTTTTACTGAATGGGGTTGCAGTTTTAAGGACAAGACCAGTATGGATGGAAGGAAAGGGTCTTTTCTTATCCATTCCTCCCGTGCCTTTCCCCCACCTTAGACTACTTAAATTTTCTTACATATGCTATGCAGAGCCTCGCTGTCTCTGCATATCTGATTGCCACGCACACATATTATTGAGAGAAGACTGCAGATGATGCCTGGTATAGACTGGGATGGGGGGTGGGGTGGGCAGCAGCACTTACCTATATCTTGTATTCTAGGTAATAATGCCATCTGTAGTTAAAGGGATGAAACTAAGCACTTGCCTCTATGTGCCAGCATTAGTGCTACCTATTACTGGAGTGATAAACTTTTGCTTTGAATACCCATCTTCCTAAACTCATGCTACCTGTAGGACAGGGCATACAAGGAAAATGTTCACCCTTGTGCCTAGCAGAAATAGCATCAAAGGACAGAACAGCTTGAGCCAAGCAGAAGCCACTGCTGGAATAGAATCAAAACTTTTCCCAAGCCAAGGAGTTAGCAATGTGATTGTGCGAATACTTAGGAAAGACAGATCTATCAGCACAGTCATCTCAAGTGATAAGATTTGTCTAACTCTGATGATTGGAAAATGTCTCTGTCAGTTGTATTGCCTGCTGATTCATTATAGCCTCACTTTTCTGTCTCTGCAAACTCAAAACAGACAACAAGGCACCAGAATGGAAAGATAAATTTTTTCAAGGTTGGTTAGTTATTATTATAATAATGAACAGTGATTTTTCAGATCAGGTTTGGATTAGTTGGTATCCAAATGCACATTGTTACCAGGAACACACCATGAATGGAGAGAGAGCAGCACTCTGCCTTTGAACGGCATCCAGAGGCTGAGGGATCTTTGATACATCTCTATATGCACAGTGCTGTTTTGTACATGACGACTGAGAAGAGTTTGAAAACATAGTGGCAGGTTGATGTGTTTAAAAAACTGTTTTAATGTTCAGAATTGTCTCATGATTCTCTATATGTAAAGCTAATGACCAAGGGCAGCAGTTGGCTCACTTCAGGGGATGGATAAAGCTAGGCTGGCAGTGCTGGTGGGAGGCTCAGCCACATTGCCACCATTATGTAAGACATTAAAAAATGGAGACATGAAAAGAGGACAGGGATGTGAAGCCTGGCGTTCCCATCTCCTTTGTGGGAGATGCTCAAACCCTCCTCACTGGGAAAACAGCTGGGCTGTTTTTTCCAGGTTGGGTGACAACTCATATCTAACTGGCTGGAATACCTGGCCAGTAAGAGACCTCTTGTTTTCACATTTCCAAAACCTGCTAGAACTGTTTGTTGGAAATGTAATATCACTGAAATAGTTTAGCACATCTATCAGCAACCTGGTGCCCACCATAATGAATACACTGATTGCAATCTATTTCATTATATGTTTTTGAGATGGAACCGAACACATAGCTGACCCCGCACAGCAGTAACAATTAAACTTTGAATGTTGATTTCCACAAGATGGAGTTTGTACAAGAAGGTGAAGAACCTGGACCTAACCTTTGTAATCTGTCACAAGCATTCATCATTTACGTGATCTCATCTCTTCCTGCACACATTTTCCCACTCTGTATTGTTAATTGGAACAGAAATGGGGGGGGGGACCTATTTGGCCTGTTGCAGAAGACCATGTGGCCACATTTCTCCTTTACTTGGAAGAGAATCCCTTTCCTGCCATGCTACTAGAGCTGCAGAGTAAGAATGTGGTACAGCCCAAATCAAGAGGGAACAAACCACCAAACTCTTACTTTGCCATCTGAGTAGATAATAGCAGATGTCTAATCAGGGTCCATCTTGCTATAGAGGGCTAGTTAGCTGTAGTGGCCATCCTTGACAATGCATGAAAGTCATATGGGGAATAAAAAACGCAAAACATTCAGCAATATCTTGACAGTAGCCTATGAAATAATCAGCTAAATATACATCGAAGGGAACAGCAAAGTGGTGAACAGTTAAATATTTTACTGACCAAATAGTGTATCCTTATTCAGAGCTTTGGAATTCTCATCTTTCCTTCTTTGGGGAATATGAGAGTTATAAACTGAGCCACAGAAAAGCCATTGTCAGATTATTCAAGAAAATAAGCGAGAATTGTACAGGTGCCAGGATGAACTTTGGCTGGTCTGCTACTAGGAATCTTCTGAATTCTATTAATATCCTTTACAGAAGGCCCTCGGATATTTTCTGAGCCACGTTGTAAGGAAGTGTGCATTCAAAGGCAGCAAGTTATGGACTAGCATCAGAGGCACAAGCATATTAAGAAGATAAAAGTTGGGGGGATTGTGAGGACGTGAAAGAGTAATCAGCAGCTAGGAAATTCCCCCCATCCCAAATCTCCCACTCCAGGATACTATGAACTCTGAGGAGTTTCAGCAAGCCAATTTCCCTGTTTTCCTCCACCACTTCAACTGACACTCAACACTCCAGGCCTCTGTGAGCATGCTCAGTTTTCATCATGGTCTTTTGGAGACTTCCCTTCTTTTTAGTTTCCTGGGTGATATTTTTGGTGTGTTCGAGAAAACTTTACCACAGGAAAAAAAAACCACACACACTTTGTGGGTTGCTTTGTTTTGCTGTAATATCTACAGTTATTCAACCATCCCATTGCCTGTTAGAAAGAAGAAAACTTTACCACAGGAAAACCCCCACACACACTTTGTGAGTTGCTTTGTTTTGCTGCAATATCTACAGCTATTCAACCATCCCATTGCCTGTTAGAAAGTATGATATATATCATAAGTTAGTCTATGGGCTACTCAGGAAAAGTCAAATGGCAAAGCCTTGACTAATACATAGGAACACCTTGTTCATCCATAGCTCTTTTGGGTCAGATCTTTTAGAAACGTTCTTTCATTCTGCCCTGCCCCAGGATGAGTCAGAAATGAATCACCACAGGGGAGAGCATGAAGTTTTGCCCCGACAAAGACATATTTGAAAAGAGGTCTCAGGTGCTGGTGCATTTAACTTTTTATGCTAAACTTTCAGCTCTTCTGTTCTAGAGTGAGCTTAATCCCCTGCTATGACTGCTAAAATTATTATTGAACATGCTATTGCATTTTAAAGTACTGAACGTTTGACATGCATTCTTTTCAATAATCCCTATTTCAGGTAGAAGAGTATTATTATGTCCATATTGCAGAAGGGAGTTGAGGGTAAAAGATTTCCTAAGGCCACCTAGTGAGTTAATGGGGGCGTAGATACTGGGGATTTCCCAGCTTCACACCCTTAGCTGCTATGTTAATGAGCTCTTGTTAACAATTGCAGGTTCCAACACAGACTCAAAATAATTAATCCTCCACAATCCGCTGATGCTTTGAACTTTTCTGTATCACTCTTAGCATCTTGATTTTAGACCCTCTCCTCATGTTATGAATTCCCAGTCTTTGGAAATAAGGTTACATGAGTGTTGAGCATACTGAATCAGCACTGTGCCTAACACTCACAAGCTGGATGGAAACTATGCTGAGCCCTGTGCAAGCAGCAGTCCAGAGGACTTCCCCAGTAATGGCAGGCGGGCCGTATTCACCCCTGTTATCCAATACAAATCTCCAGCCAAGGCTCCTTTTTGAAGGCTGAAACTTTGCTTTTCCAGCAGGCACAATTTTTAGTCACCTTTTGGGGAAACATTAAAAAAAAATGATGTTTCCACTTTGGAAATCCAGACCGAAGGAGGGTTTCCTCTTCCAGCACTTCAGGTTGTTTCATTCAGTCGGTTTATTACTCACCATGTGTAATGCAGATGATTAATACCGGTCAGCCCAGACACTTTACTCATAGCTTTCCTTGCTGCTCAAGTAATAACAGGCTGGTGCTCTTAGTTGCTTGACTTGTGTTTGATGCCAGCAAGCTAACTGCTGTACTAGCCACATCAAGGGAGACCCCTGCCTTGTAATAGAGCCCGGGGCCATGTGTCAGAGAGCACCACAGCAGTTAATAGACCTTCCGCTGGCTTCAGCTCTCTGCTTCCACTCAGTCCTAACATTTGTGGTATCCTTTCTTTGCTCCTCTTGCTCTCCTTTCGTCTCTGAGCACTTTTTGACATGTTATTTGTAGATCAGATAAGTTCGTTTGAATGCTGAGGATTCATCTGGGAGTTCCTCGTGGAGGATTTAGACTTTCCCCTGCCTTTTTGCCTAGAGGGAAAGGAGCTTCTAAGAAGACTGATAGACAGTTTACCCACTTTCCCCCTGATGTTTAGAGAATTGTGGTTATACTTAGCCCAGAAAAAAGTGCCCCGTAATTATGAATCTCCGCCAAATGATTGTCACACTGCTGTTTCACACTACTTCCTATTTATATAATCTGAAAACTTCATATGTGGTGCCACCTCACTGGAGGAAGAAACCTTATCCCCCCACCCCACCCCACCCTCGCTTGGGTGAAATGCAAATATTGGTACATTTGAAAGATGAACACATTTGATTTTTACAACACAGGCTCTGCCTACATAAATTTCTTGATTGCAAGTAAAATGTTCTTTGCACAGATGTCCCAGCAGCATAGCCATTCCCAGCTTCACTGCCAAGGATATGCAAAACAAGAAGAGAAAGAAGTCGCTGGCATAAGGATATCACATACTAATCTGAAATGAAGCCCCCGCCCTTTACCTGTCCACCTTCAAGGGCAGATTAATACGTGAAGGCGTTCTATGATAAGGGGAGGCATCTGGGGCTCCTGAGAAGCAGCGCTAGGCAAATCACTTGCTTGTCCTCTTGAACAGGGATCTTGGGGCACTGGACTACATCACTGCAATCAAGCCCATACCTGAGGGACCTGCCTTTCCCCACATGTTCCCCTGCGAGCACTATGGTCGGGGACGCAACATCTCCTGATGATTCCAGGCCCCAAGGAGGCCAGGAAGAGCTCCATCTTACAGGCCCTGCGGAACTGTGCCAGGTCCCGCAGGGCCTGGATCTCCTCCGGGAGCTCGTTCCACCAGGAAGGAGCCACCACCGAAAAAGCTCTGGCCCTGGTAGCGGCTACCAGGGCCAGAGCTTTTTCGGTGGTGGCTCCTTCCTGGTGGAACGAGCTCCCGGAGGAGATCCAGGCCCTGCGGGACCTGGCACAGTTCCGCAGGGCCTGTAAGATGGAGCTCTTCCGCCAGGCCTTTGCATAGGAGCCGCCGCCGCCATTGTGCCACCACTGAGCTGCCATCTTCGACGGTGGATTAGACCTAGAGGTGAGCCGGCCCTGGGAAGACGCCTAGATGACCGAAGAACGTATGCCGTCAGGTTAGGTTGACAAATGGAACCCATCTTGGACTAATAAGACTTAACATCAAGAGCACCGCACTTTGTTTAATTATTGTTTTTATGCTGTTTTAATTGTTTGTTATGGCATTTGCCTCTTTTGTTAGCTGCCCTGAGCCCATTTGGGGAGGGCGGGATATAAATCCAATAAATAAATAAATAATAAGGTCCAATCATAAATGAGTGCTTAGGACCAATAGGGTTTGTTCCTGCCAAAAGTCATAGTCTTCCCTGATGGGTCCATTGCACGATGGCAGCCACTCACACTGTTGAATTTCAGATTCTGAGAGTCTATGGAGCTTGTGACTGAAGCTCAGGCTCATTCTATATTTCAGGCTATCCATATAACACAATAAATAATAGAAAGCCCTTTTAAACAATTTGGCCTTACAAAAGCCTTTGGAATCATAACAGCATGGAGTGCCTTAACTCAGGAAGACCTTTCTATGGGGTAGAGATAGAACGACTATTTTCCCACGAGGGACAGAGAATCGCCTTCCCCTGGCTCTCATTTCCCACCACTGTTCCTACAGCCTGCAGGAGAAAAATAATATCTAAAAAATGCTATTAGGTGACAATGTGATGTCATTTCTGGGGGGAAACCTGGAAGTGACATCAGTGACCGCGGTGGGACTCGAACAGATGCTCGAGTAGATGTTAATGCAGGTGTTATACTCCCTGCGCCACCGCTCCCTGTTATGCACTATTGCTATCAAGCAAGCATGTTTTTAATGTTTCAGATCTTTTTTTTTTTTTTTGCAAGACATGGCATATCTGCTTTACATAGGTCTGATAATGACATGATTTCAAAGCATTTGCACAGCACTGTAATATCAGAAACATTACTAATCCGACTTCTGGTCTATGGAATAGTGATGGCGGACACTCTTCCCAAGACAGGGAAGGGCGGTTTGCACGCCAGCGGCCTGGAGGGGTGCCACCTCAAGTGACACCCCCGAGGAGCCTTTGTGATAGGCTCCAGGCCAGGGGGCTTTTGAGGGGTAGCCTCTTTGATGGCGTAATGCCGGAGAATTGAGTTACTGGCATTAAAGTTGTGAGTGAGCGATGTGGCTACTGCATAAATTAGTTTGCTCTGGAGCCACCCTTCCTGAGCTAAGGCAAAAATGTGTGAGCCGGAGGCTAAAAAACTGTGAGCTAGCTCACAATAACTCAGCTTAGAGGGAACACTGCTCACAGGGTGTCTGTTCTGAGAAGGGGAAGGGAAAGGAGTTTGTAAGCCGCTCTGAGACACCTTTGGGTAGTGAAGGGCGGGGTATAAATCCAATCTCTTCTTCTTCTTCTACAAGTATATTGTGATACTAAAACCAAAGGAAACAGGCAGGTTATGCTGAGGAAGCCAACCCAGAGGTAAATAGAATTGATGATTATTGTATGTTCTTTTCTTTTGTATAAGGAAAGGATGTGATGATACTATCACTAATCGGGTTGTGCTTAATACTACAAGGAGATATAAAAGAGTTTCTCATTTGGAGGATATTTGGCTGAAGTAGTAGTTATAGTTTCTCTTCCACAAATACTGTCATGTACAATAGTAGGGATTGGGCAATTCATAAACGTAATATAATAAATAAACAATGTATCCTACCTTAGGCTGGAAAAAGTTCCTCTGGCCTAGGTGAACTTCATTCAATTTAAGTGGTTCTGGATGACTTAGGCTCGAGAAGAGCTTCAGACTTTGCTCGGTGGAGTGCTTTTTATGTAAATAGTTATTTAAAGTTTATCTGAGATTATGCTACTTCTTGGATCTTGATAGTTGTTGATACAAAATGATGATACAGTCCAGCTTATGGCTAAGGGCATCACCAGCATAGCACCTTCCACCTTGCTATTTGCTTGCCTCCAAACAGTGGTGACAGTAGGTGAAGGCACTGCTCAGCCTGCCACCAAAAGGCAGGCAGTCGCCCACCATCAGCAGAGAGCCAACAAGACCCATATGTGTGTGTATGTTATTGGGGCACTAAATTGAGCTTGCACAGTGCCTCATTGCTGGTAGACTTAACTTAGATCAGGCTTTTCTTATATTCCAAGGCAACCACGTTATTCTAATCCTTTGGAGCAGTCTCACCTTTGTACTGTTATTCCTTCAAAGTTCATTGCTGATAAAGTCTAAGATATTGTTTGTCATGTGTGTTAACATGATTCATCACATTGAAATACTAGGGCATTTAGATTATTCCACTTCTCTGTGAAAATAAATACAAGGGATTTCAGATTGACCTTTGACTCAGAAATGAAGTGAATTTAAACACTAGAGAATAAACAATGAGGGGGCCATAGCTGTTCAAGCAGGCACAGTTCTCCCTTATATCTCTTCCTATTTATGCATTTTGCTATTGATTAAACCATGTGGTTTATAGGGACTCTTTGCTCTCCCCCCGCCCCAGGCAAAGGTGTAAGTGAACATATCTTCAGTATTGTAGCAGAAGAGTAGCTGTGAAGGACATGATATGAAACTGAGCTCCTTGTGACAGGCTAGCACTTCTGTCACATAGAAAATCTTACCTTTTTAAAGGCTGTGGTGTAAAGAAATTGCTTGAGAACTGAATTCTAGAGACTGATTTAAAAATAGTGCTGGCAGTTGAGAGCAATACATTCAGACAATAAAATATGGACTTTCTCTTTCAATACTCGAATTAGTTAAAAGTGGTTTCCCATTTTTAAAAGCACCAAAAGATGTGTACCATAACATTAAGTTAGAAAAACCATATAATAATAAAAACTAAAAACAGCCAAGAAATAAAACAGAGCAACAAAGATATCTCAGAGACAGACTAAAATCAGATAATATCCAACAAACAGTAGAAACCTCAGTCAGTCCCGATAACATTGTTGGAGGAAAAGGTCTAATCTTGGTGCTGAAATAAAAATAAGATAATTAGGATCAGAATCTACCTCATGAGACTGAGAAGGCTGTCTCTTTGGTCATCATCACCTGCCAGGGCCAGGACACCCAGAGAAGGGTCCCTGCTTGAATATATTTGGCAGTACAATCCACAAACTAATGGCTGTGGAGAAATGCAGGACCCATTTGGCTAACAGAAGCAAGAGCAGACAAGGAGGAAGGAAAGTGATGAAGTGTGTTGAGTTACAAATACAATGCAGCTGTTCACAAGACGTCTTGCAAATTATATTGCGTGGTGGAAGGGTGGGAAGAGATGTTTAGTACAATGACTTGACATGCAAAGATGGTAGTGTGTCAATTGCTACAATGAGATAGCTGAAAGGTGAGCCTACATCTCTTTCCATTGTCACTGTGACCCAGACCCAACCCTAGTGGTCCCTGTGGTGCTTTCAATACTGCAAGGACCACTTGCCTCAGCTTGTTCCTGGCTGTCAGTGGCCCTGTAGGTAGACCTCCCAATTGGCCTTTTGCCCAGAAGGCAATTTCCCACCCCAGCCCCATTCTCCTGCTCTTGAGAAATTGAGGAGTAAGAACAAAAATGGCCTCCATAGAGATGCTCTAGTAATTTCCCCAGGGGCCTTTATCCTAGAGATTAAGGGAAGTGACATCAGATGATCTCCAGACTGAACTATCCCCAGGCACCACCCCTCAAATCTCCCAGCATTTGTCTAGGCAGTGTTGGGAATCCTACCTTAATGGCAGTGGTTCCCTGGCAACTTTCCCTGTAAGTTAAAGGGCCAGTCCACTCTTGATGACAAATGTGCATTTATAAGGTATATTCATTTATTTGGGAAATTTCTAATCTTCTCTAGACTACTTCTTGAGGTATTTTATTTAGATACCTAGTTCAATAGTGTAGCAATTAAGCCAGTCTGCAGCATGATTTATCCACAGTTTGATCAGCGTTAGGCAAGCAAGTAGAAGTTATGCCAACTGCATTTACTTACAAATAAGTACATTTGGGATGTGATCTTTCAACAAAGGCTGTTTGCTTGGCAGAAAAGCACATCTTAAGGCACCATATCAAGGCATCAGCATTGGACCAATGAGAGTAGATGGCATAGAAACTGCATGACAGAAGCAGCAAATTACTTTTTCAGCTGAAAATGAAAAAGGAGGGAATTTTGTTGCTGGAAAAAATCCTGTTCTGTCAATTGTTTTCATGAAGAAAAAAAGTATTTTTGTTCAAGTAAACGTTCTTTCAAATCACAATAAAATTAAGAGCATTATTGTGTAATTGGTTAGAGTACAGAAACAGAAATTTAAGGCTGGATGAATAGATAGGAAGCAACTCAAGAGCTGTAAACAGCTGTAACAATTACAGAAAAAGGCTATTTTCTCTTGGGAAAAGAATTAAATTCAAAACACATTGAAACTGAGAAAAGGTTTTTGTTTTCCTTTCTCCTCTGCACAGCTGATAATTCTTGCAACTTTTTTTGTATAATGGGTGAATAGATCCTCTGTATATGCAGAGACAAACAGTGAGAGAAGTGAAGTAGACAGCAGATATACTGAAATAAACAGGCAGATATATGGTTGCAAGACTTATATTTCACCATATATTCTAAGTTTTAGATTTTAGCCATGTCCATCTCCTAATTTTTAAAGCAGTAGAAAATTACTTGTGTGAACTCTCTCCCCCCCCCTTTTTGTTGGGTTCTGTAAAACTCTTCTAATAAACATCTTTATGCTCATAAAAGAAAGCATGGAATGTTACAAACCTTGCAAGGTAGCCATATAAATAGGAACACCAGTGGATAACTGCTTGACACTGTAGTGCACTTCAGTAAAAGCACAAGAGCTGGCTGTTAAATATATAAACAAAGTGCAATAAAAAGATAATGTACAATGCAGTATATCAATACAGACAAACATTCAACACATAGCACAGCAGAAACAATGGATGGATCCTATTACATTGTTCCAGTGATGTCAGAGTCATTCACTGGCACAAGAAACATTATGGATCCATGCAATGGTCATCTCAAGGCTGTATTACTATACCTCACCCTACATAGGGTTACCCTTGAAGTTGATCCAGAAGTTACAGCTTATCCAGAATGCAGTGGCATGGGTACTTATGGGTACCCCAATGTCAGCACATATTCAAACTGTGCTCTGTTAGATGCCCGTAACGGAGAGCCCCAGGGCCTTCCTGTGCTCTGTTAGATGGGACTGCATCTCCTGGCTTGACCCCCAAAGAGCTCTGTGGTCGGGTGATCAAAATCTACTGTTGATCTCTGGTCCAAAAGATGCCCAGCTATCCTCACCTAGAGCCAGGTCCTTCTTAGCCCTGGCCCCACCCTGGTGGAATTCTCTCCCTAGTGACATCTGCACCCTGTGGGACTGAACTCAGTTCTGCAGGGCATGTAAAAGAGAGCTGTTCCACTGGGTCTACAGTTGAGGAGAGCAACAGTCTGGTATTACCACTCTGCTATGGCCTCCCCCATGCCCAGCCTATGATTTGCCCATGGGGAGAGTGAAAACTGCTATGCCACCACTTTTGGAAGATGTTACCGATTTTATATGTCATTAATTTCCTATTTTCCTATTTTATTGTATTTTAACAGCTGTGAGTTTTTATCATGATGTACACTGCCCTGAGACCTTTGGCTCCAATCAGAAAAAACATCAGCTGTACATTTTAGTGAACTTCTACATGGTTACAATAAGAAGTGTACTCAGCACATCCCATGATCATTCTTTGATCACAAAGAATAATCCCAAGTGGTGAGTTTATGAAAGCTCTCATCAAAAAGCAAAGTTATGATCCTATTTTTTTAAATCTCAGCCACTTTGCATGTGATGACTAATGAAAGATATCAACAGGTTGGAGAAGACTTGCAGGAGGAGAACTGTGGGGGGGATTCAGGGCCTCCTCCCACTGACTCCAAGCCCTCCTGAAAACCAACGGGCAGCCTGAGCATTCATGATACTAATGAGCTGACTGAATAGGTTTTGTAAGGGATGTGTAGGTACACCTTTCTAAGTGCTGGGCTTTCCTGGAGCTGGACTGGGGGGTGGGGGGATCATCGCCTTCTGCAGCCTTCTCTTGAGCTCTCTCACCAGATCTTCATATCCAACCTTTCACTGAGGTCATGCCTGAGCATGGAGAGCATGCTCCGAAGAGTGCCACTGCTGATCCCACCATGGGGTTACTTTCCCTTACAATAAGGGGGCAGAAAGAGTAAAAGTGCATGGATCATTTGATAACTGCTGTTGTCACACACTCTTTAGAGTGAAACTCCAATGGAGTGCCATTCCGTGACTGGAACTCCAGATGTGTAATTTACCACCCAAAAAGTAGCTATATGGGAGGGCTATCTGGATTAGGGCCATGACACAGAGGAAGGGTTTTTTAAAAAGTTTTAATCTACCCCAGTGCAATTTTCCAGATTGGAAATGCTGTCTCCTGTGCTGCTTAGTGACCAATACAAGCAGAATAAAACTGCCTTTCCTCTCTAGCACTTAAAGCAGCAGGGAGGGGGCATTTCTAATCAGGATAATAGTTCAGAGAACAACCCCCCTCTTACCCAGTGCTCCAGCCCTGACCCAGGATCCCCCCTCCCTGTGCAACTGTTTTTAGGAGCTAAAATGTATGTCTAGAGTTCCAGTCATGGAACTCCAGCATCATAGGTAGCTTGGCCCCCAGTCCATAGTTATAGGCCAAGCAGCCCTCACAGAAGGAAACAACTTGTGCTAAGTGAGTTCTCAAGGCCCCTTCCTTCAGCTCCAGTCTGATGCTTTCCTTTGTCATGAGAACAGTCAGTCTCCTCAGAGGACACCTGTGCCTGCCCCTTTTGTGATCCTGTGACACTGAACAGAAATGAAACCCCAGAGTGACAGAGACTCTTGGTTCCATATGTCATGGTGAGGACCACAGTTCTTGTTGAGTAAGCCCGGCTTTAAATCTCTCTGACGAATAGCTAGACAACTAGAACAAGTCACAAACAGAGCTTTTTTGATTCCTTTGTATAATGTGCTAAAGCAAAATAGAGCACAGGAATATTTGACAATACAAGTGCAGGGCCAGTGGCAGACACAAGTAGCAGTGTAGAAAGGAACCTTCTTCCATCCTTCCTCCATTGGGGTGTGTGGGCTGTGGGCAGTAAGCCTCCCCTCCAAGCACGGGGCATGGGGCAACTGCCTTGGTTGTTTATTTGCTAAGACCACCCTTACCAATACTTTGAGGCAACAGTGCGTCACTGGTGCAGTGACAGCTGATGTGATGTCCTTTGCATAGTTTCTAGGGGAAGAGGCATGGGATTCTTCCACATATGAAAGCACTGTGGTTCATCAATTATGATCCTTTACTTTTGTCTCCTAATCAGCTTCCTGATGAACCTTCTCCTGTTCACTTTGATAAAGCAGTTCACCTGGAGAAAGTGGATGCATGCACACAGAGACTTATTCCCAGAGGTCTGAGATATTGGCATAGAGTATTTTATAGATGGGAGACTGGGTATAAGAAACAGTCAGTAGAATAACTATTTTGAACTCTATACTGCAAAAAGTACATTTACCTATAATGCCAAAATTACACAATCAATATATCTAAACATTGTGGCCCAGTCTATGGATACTTTAATCTGAAGACTGGGGTGACAGACAGACAAGATAGATCTTTTTACAAATCTGAGAAAAGCCTCAGGTTTGCATAAAAATCTGAAATCTAAACAAAAAATACATTGGTGGTTAAAACTCTCCAAAATGATAGAATTTGTGCTTGTAGCTTTAAGAAACAAGTGCTGTTGCCAGGCAACCACAACAGTATTGCCAGCCTTCATGCCTTGGTTTCTGTCAGTAAAAGGCAGGGGAGACAGGCAAGACCCTTTCCATGGCTGTTTTGGCCTTTGGGGGAAGACTCATTGAGGCCAGCCTGGCAGGAATCACTGGGTAACCTGATTTACATGATTCACCCAGGCTCCTTCAACAGCAGCCTTCTCATAATAACCATTGTGATATAGTGGTTAGAGTTTCAGATTATGAACTGGAAGACCCAGGTTCAAATCTCCACTCTTCTGTGGAAAGTGATTGGGTGATTTGGGGCAAGTCACACAGCTTGTTATGATGATAAAGGGAGCAGTGACGCAGGCGGTAAAACGCCTGCTGGTAACATCAATGAACCGCCACTATGGCGGTTTGAGACCCACCGCGGCCGGGGTGAGCTCCCGGCCCTAGTCCCAGCTCCCGCCCACCCAGCAGTTCGAAAGCAGTAAATATAGCAAGTAGATAAATGAGTACCTGCCCTTAGGTGGCAGGGGGCACCCTCCTCCGTGCGGTGTGTGTGGCAGGAGCATTGGCGGCGGCAGCGGTGAAATGGCAAAGCGGCAGCGTGGTGGCGGCGAGATTGGTGGCAGCGAAGCGGCAAGGTCGGCGAAACAAACCCTGGTGGCCAGTGAGCGCAACATCGAGTGACGAAAAAAAAATCTGGCGGAGGTGGAGTCGTGGAAGGCGCGGTGACATGGAAGTCGTGGAAGCCGTGGCAGAGCCGGAAATGGATGTTGGCCGGGGCTGTAGCTGGCACAAACCGCGCACCAGGACGGGCCCGCCAGAGGAAGCCGCCGGACAGGAAGACCTACTCCAGGACACCAGGGACTGAACACCGACACCCAAAGACCGCCTGAAAGAAGGAGCCGAGAACAGCAAGCCCTGCCACCTGGTTGCCGGTAGGCAGCCCTGTCTCTTGTGTACTATGTGGCCTTAGATAGGGAAATTGGAACTTGGAATTTGTGTGTAAACCGCTCAGAGACCCTTCGGGGTTGGAGCGGGATATAAATCGAATGTATAAATAAATTAAATAAATAAATTAAATGGACGAGAAAATAATGATATAACCTGCTTTGGGTCCCAATTGCGGAGAAAGGTTGGGTATGGATGAAGCAAATAAAATACAGTTGAAGATGGGGGCCAGATAAAGATAGTTTGATGGGTGGGAAGCAGGGAAGGAAGTAGGGAAAAATAAGGATATGGAGGCTGCCAGGAGGAGGTAAAGAGGAAATAGTGTGGGGAGGGAGATGCAGGTGAAAAGGAGGTGCCCCCTCAAATCTTTACAGGTTTCTCACTATGCAAATGGACCTGACCGACCCTGGCTGGCACCATGCACCTGGACCTAGCTGGCATTGCACAACTGGGCCTGGCCCAGCAACCAGTACCATGCAACTTGGCTAGAGTTTTCCTGAGGAAGGGCTGCCATGAGGAGTGAAGAAGGGAAAGCTGAAGATCGGGTAGCAGATAAAGGTAGATTAGCTTGTGGGTGAGAACAAGAGAAAGAAGCAGGAAAAGTTGAACATTTGAGATTTTTCAAGAGAAGGGAAAGAGAATATAGTGTGGGGAGGGGGATACAGGGGAAAGTGAGTTGTCTCCTGCTAGTCCTTGTGGATTCCCTACCATGCAACTGGGCCATAGTTTTCCTGAGTAGAGGCTTTAATTGGGAGGGAAGGAGAGACAGGTGAAGATAGGCAGATAAAGTTAGGTTGGTTGGTGGGAAATAGGAGAGACGCAAGCAGGATAAGGGGAGAAGCTGTGGGGACTGCTAGGGAAGGGCAAGAGAAATGAGTGGGGAGTATTAAATGAGATATCCCCTATAAGTCCCCAATTATTATTAAATATTACCTTTAGGTACCACAAATCTTTCTATATTTTTCAACATATTGTCTGTAACTAACTCTGAACTGCTATTATATGCTAGCAAACTTGTAAGAATGGATACAAAGCTTGTATTCTGTCAGTGAAATAGATAAATTGAATAGTATGCTTTCAGTAATTGGGTACAAATTTTGTATTGTACACCTTGAAATCATACAAAGAGAGAGAGTAGCTACTGTACCCATTAAATACATTTAGTATCAGGATGTGCTTTTATGAGTTCTGATTATACAAATTAGTTCTAAATAGTATATTTGTATAGTATATTTGATTGAATCAGTTGGAGAGGATTTGTCCTAATCTTTGAGTATCTAATTACTTTGTGCAGAAGGAGAAATCACTCATTAACTCATCCATGAATCACTCCAGAAACTATAGCGCTGCTAGCTAAGTATGAGTTACAAGCTTTGGAGAATCTATCAGTCAAGATGGTAGACTCAGATCTGAGGAGGAAGATTGGCAAAATTCATTATGAAGTGGTGGTGGAAAGTGCTGTCAAGTTGCAGCTCATTTATGGCAACCCTGTAGAGTTTTCAAGTTGAGAAGCAAACAGAGGTGGTTTGCTATTGTCTGCCTCTGTGTAGCAACCCTGGACTTTCTTGGTGATCTCCCATCCAAGTACTAAGCAGGGCTGATCCTATGTAGCTTCTGAAAGATCATGAGATTGGTCTGGCCTGGGCCATCCAAGTCAGGGCCATTATGAAGTACATTGCACTAATGGATCATGCCACTAAATGGAGCAGAAGTGGATTGTGGTTATCGAAAACTGTTCCTCAGCTGAAGGTAGCAAGCCAAGACACTGAGCACAAAACTAACTTCTTGCAAAAGTGTAAACAATATGGGGGTAATACGAGGTGAACTGTATGAAGAAATACTAGAAGACAATGCACTTGGGTGTTCCAGTTTCCAAATACAATCCATATTCCACTCTGTATTAATTCCTTTATATACCTGAGACAATAAAAAAATTCACAGTGCCTTGTGTTGCAGGGAAGCAGCAAGCCCTCAAATGTTCACTGCTGCTTTCCATTAGAGGTCTAACTGCAGAAGACAGGCTTCTTCACATACCCATTGGGTATGTGCAAGTTAGATGCATCCAGCAGCCAGCATGATTATGTGACTGGGTACAGGAGAGTCCTGTGGAAGCAGAGCTGTGCCAAATGCTTGGAAGTTTCACTTATGCCTGTCCCATTGTCACAACTTGTTAGAACAGGCAACAGGGAACCCTGTGATGGGGATTCCATCTCTTGCCACTGAGGAAGCAACATCAAGCTTCATTTGTGGTCTCTCTTGGAATGGGCCACAAATCAAATTATAATATGCAGACAAGCAGGATTGGAGCAATCATTATGCTAAGTATGTTTACCTGCTAAGTAGTTTATACCTGCCAATTGTCTTTCCTTCCCCCTGTGATGAAATTATTTAGAATAAATCAGGTGTCGCGATGTATTTATTCTGCTTCACTTATAGTTCCCCAGAAACTCATAAACTGTTAACTTACTCACAAAATAAAGATGTGATAGATAAAGGCACTAGTTTGTTCAGCACAAGAAACAAAATGGCTCCTCTGTCTGCATTGTAGCAGATTTGAGCTGTAATATAGACAAGAGCCTGATCTCATGTTGTTGGCTGCCTGCGCAGGTCTTGGCAGAGGAGACTCCTGCTGTGCTCCAAGTCTTTTAATCTGGCACCAGCTAGAACTTTTTGCATTTTTCTTTAGTTTGTTTTGCTTTATTTGACTGGAAGGCCATGAAGAAGCTATCAGTTTCCTTACATGCACTGCAGCCAAGGCACAACAGCAGCAGTGAAACCAGAGGCCTCAAAAGGATGCATAGTGACGTCAGGAGCTGCAACAATGACAGCAGCATTAGCTAGCTGGTTTCAAGAAAAAATAATCTTCCCAATGCTTTTATGACTGCCCTGTTCACTTTCCTCCCTTTCTAGTTCCCTTTACTGACTGAATGGCCCTAGTACAGTGTTTTTTCTTTGCTGAAGAACTCTGTCTGTCCCACCCTGTCACAGTACAGTATTTTGGCTGTTGGTTCAGCCCAGAAACCTGAGGGAAGGATCAGGAGCCCACTTTAACTTAAATGGCACTCAAGGCATTTTAATATACAGGGGAAAGGTCAGATGAAATCAGGGGTAAAATGTCTGAGGTAACTCAAATAAATGACTCTGAGGTAAAATCAGTGCACACACAGACTTTATTTCTTATATTTCTGTCAAATGATAGTTTCTTAAGCTTTTCCCAGTGACTTAAATCTTTATGTTGAGAGGTTTTTGTTCCAGTGTTTTCCCCACACACTCCAGTACACTTTCTTTGAGTATTCTCTTAACACTTTTGGTTTCCAGAAGGCTGGTACACTATTTCCAGTACCCAAACCCCTTCTCTTGAAGCACTAGGGTTGTCAAGCCTCAGTTGGGGGCAAGGGATCCCCCAATTTGAAATGTACTGGGTTCAGACGTGTAGAGTGATCAGCTCATGGTTAATTGTGATTTCAGTTCAAACTAAAGACAACTCAAGCAGGACCGAAGCTTTGCTTAAATGGGTGCTCAACACCACACCCAACAGACACCCAGTCCCCGTGATTGGTTATTTACATAAGAACTCCTATACAATAGGTTCCTTCCAGGATCCTGGTCCCCTATAGTTCTGTAAATGAAGCTAAGTCCGTGCTTAGCAAAATGCGAGCTCAGTACATAACACCCCTCCCCCAATAGTCCAAAGCAGCCTTAACAAACAAAGTCTCTAAGTTACTCCAGGCTGTGTCACTCTTGGTTCGAGCGCCACGGTTCTGACTGTGGGGCTGTGGTCAAAGGAGCTGAGTCTGCTGGTTCCGTCGAGGGGCTGGCAGACGGTGGCGGCATAGGTGTGATGTCAGGTCTCTCTGATGTCGCTGGCTCTGGTGGTTCGCCTCCTTGTCCCGCTAGCTGTTCGCTGGGTGCTGGCTGCTCACTGGCTACTGGGGGGTCCGCTGGGGTGTCCCTCTCAGGCTCCAGTTCCTGGGGGCTTGGCAGCTTGTCATCACTCTTGTCTGAAGATGCAGTGGGCAACCCAGACTCGGCAGGGAGGAGACGGTGGCGGAGCTGGTTGATGTGCCTCTGGAGTACCTGGCCATCCTCGGTGGACACCTCGTAGGACAGGGGCCCGGTGACCCTGATAACTTTGGCAGAGATCCACACCGGGAGTCTCTAAGTTCGAACGCCGCGGTTCTGACTGTGGGGCTGTGGTCACTGGAGCTGAGTCTGCCGGTTCTGTCGCGGGGCTGGCAGACGGTGGCGGCATAGGCGTGATGTCAGGTCTCTCTGATGTCGCTGGCTCTGGTGGTTCGCCTCCTTGTCCCGCTGGCTGTTCGCTGGGTGCTGGCTGCTCACTGGCTACTGGGGGGTCCGCTGGGGTGTCCCTCTCAGGCTCCAGTTCCTGGGGGCTTGGCAGCTTGTCATCACTCTTGTCTGAAGATGCAGTGGGCAACCCAGACTCGGCAGGGAGGAGACGGCGGTGGAGCTGGGTGATGTGCCTCTGGAGTACCTGGCCATCCTTGGTGGACACCTCGTAGGACAGGGGCCCGGTGACCCTGATAACTTTGGCAGGGATCCACACCGGGCCTCTGGAGAAGTTCCAGGCATACACAGGGTCATGCAGGAAGAATCTGCGGGGTGCTGCCTGGTTTTCAGGGTCAGGCTGTGTTCCAGAGCGTGGTCTGGATGCAGTCTGTTGAGATGGGTGGTTAGGCGCTTGCCCATGAGGAGTTCTGCAGGGCTGCAGCCGGTTGCTGTGCATGGGGTTATATGGTGGCCGAAAAGGAAAGCCACGAGCCGGTGGTCCCAGTCCCCGTGGAGGATCCTTCTGAGGGACTCCTTTGTAGTCCTCACTATCCTTTCTCCTTGGCTGTTGGTTGCTGGGTGGAAGGGAGCAGAGCGGATGTGCCTGATGGCGTAGCGGCCCATGAACTCCTGGAACTCGCCTGAGGTGAAGGCCGTCCCGTTGTCCGTCACGATGGTGTCAGGTATGCCATGGGTACAGAAAGTCCAGCACAGATTGCTGCTTGGGATGAGGTGGAGCTGACCGGGACCACTTCCAACCATTTAGTGTAGGAGTCCACTAGGAGGAAGAAAATCTGTCCCTGGAAGGGTCCCACAAAATCAAGGTGAAGCTGGGACCATGGTTTGTGTGTGGACTCCCACTGATGCACTGGGGCCCTGAGTGGCTCCGATTGGGTTTCTTGGCATGCCTGACAATGCCTTTCACAGTCCTCTATTTCACTGTCCATGCCGAGCCAACATACATAGCTGTGGACCAGCGCCTTCATGCGCAGAATCCCTGGGTGAGTTTCATGTAGCGCCACTAGTACTAATTGGTGCAGTGGGGCGGGCACCACCACCCAGCTTCCCCACAGCAGGCAGCCCTTGTGAGCTGAAAGCTCATCCCGCCGTGAGGAGAAGGCCATGAATTCTGGGCCCACCCAGCTGGTGGGCCACCCCCTCCCCACCCAGTCCAAAACACGGGACAGCACGCGGTCCTGGGCGGTGTAGTGGTTAAGTGCGTGGACTCTAATCTGGGAGAACCAGGTTTGATTCCCCACTTACAGCTGCTGGATGACCTTGGGCAAGCCAAAAAGAACAGTTTCTGTCAGAGCTCTCTCAGCCCCACCTACCTCACAGGGTGTCTGTTGTGAGGAGGGGAAGGGAAAGGAGTTTGTAAGCCACTCTGAGACTCCTTTGGGTAGTGAAGGGTGGGGTATAAATCCAATCTCCTCCTCCTCCTCCTCCTTCTCTTCTTCTTTCTACTCATCCCTTCCCAAATGGGCCTGATCCAAATGGGGGCCCCATGGGGCTGTTCTATGGTTTTCAAAGATGCTGGGAAAACCCAACCTCTTCCTTTGATTATAGTTACATTGGGCTGGTCTAACATATCTGATAAGGTGGAAAGGCTGATCCAGCATAAGGCTGTTTCAATGTCACAGAGCAAAAATTGAGCAAGAAGTGACCACATCGTGATTGGTTCTCAGACTAGGGTGGTGACTCATTTTACATGTTGGAGTGGCACATACATTCCTTCTGTGGATTTTTTTTTGCAACTAAATTACGCAACAGGGGATCTGATCATAGATACCCAGCATGACATGTTAAGTGGCCATAAGGCAAATTCCAGGCAAACAAGTTTTGTTAAGATTCTGTCTGCTTCAGGAGCAGAACATTTAAGAAAGATGCACTCAAAAATAAAATCAGATGATGAGAGAGACGACATACCTGCAACTTTGACAATAAAGAATTTCTAGACAGCTTGGATGCAGGAGAACTAAATTCCTCTGGAAAAATCAGGCCTGTGGCCTAGCCCTGATAAACTCTGAAGAAAAAAGTTATTTTTTAAAATGAAGAAACTGTTAGAATAGAACACTCAGTGGTTTTATGGCTTGCATGGAGAAAGGGCAATCTGGAAACCTTGGATGTAGGTAACCTTGGAGAGAATACTCTGCTTCCTTATGAGTAGATTTGTCTGAAACCTGGACTCTCCTTACATTAGGCTTGCCAAGTCCCCCCAGGGGGCGGGGAAACCCCCGCCCCAGAGGCCCGTTCCCCACCGCCGCATCGGACCCCGGGGGAACCCCACCCCCAAAGTATGTGACGTGCACGTCACCTGGAAGTGACGCGACCGTGCCGGGCACGCTGGGGCGGGGCCACGGTCATCTGAGGGAAAACTCTATGAAAACTCCAGGAGCGAGCCGGGAGCCCCCCACTGCAGCAACAGGTAGGACTTGGCAACCCTAACTTACATTTGCAAAATGGTGACATGAGCTCTGAAGTAACAGTAAATGAGCTTTTTAAAAAAGCTCATCCACCTCATCATTACATAGTCATCCTGGAGAAATCAAATAAGCAAGGCAAGTTCCAATAGTGACAGCAGCATTTCCTGAACCATTTCACAGTTGGCTCAGTTTCATGGAGTAGCTGCCATCACTAAAGTTGCACAGGATGGGATGCAATCATGTTGTGTAGTATCAATCTTGCATTTCATGTCTGTAATGGCTTGCTTTATTTATTTACTTAGTGTAATTTTATCCTGCTTTACTGTTCAAAATAACACTCAAAGGTGGCTAAAAATGAAGTTCCCATAATACAATGCATCCATCCACTTCAATAAGACAAATTAAACAGAGACAACTTCCACATGCATTACCTGCCCTGATGCGAATTCTGGTGGAAGGGCTAAAGATGGGGACATGGGTGAGTGGTGTGCTGTCAGCTATGCTGCTAAGTTATTTCCAGGGAAACCCCCAAAGTGACATCATGAAAGGGAGGACAGGAAGGGTTTTATCAGTGCTTAATTCTTGTGGCCCTTTCTTACACAACCACAGAAATGCTGATTGCCACTTTGGGGTCAGGAAGCAATTTTTCTCCAGGCCAGTTTGGCTGGAGATCCTGGAGGGTTTTTGTCATCTTCTGGGTGTGGAACAGCAGTCACTGGGGATGTGTGTGGGGGGGGAGGTATTTGTGAATTTCCTGCATTGTGCAGGTCCCTTCCAACTCTATGATTCTATGACATACAATTGCTATAGGAATCACTGGAAACTCTGATTTTTGTAACCCCACCATCTCTCAGGACCCGGGGGATTCCTGCCATGACTATTGGTACATGGGGCACCCCAAGTCTCCACCATTCCCCTCTATGCTGTTTAAAACATCTACATTAAACTGCTGGGACACATTATTCAGAGAAATAATCAGTATGCAGATGATACTCAGCTCTCCTTTCAGCATCATCCCAGGGAGCTTCTGGGAATGCTGAACCAGTGCCTGGCAACTGGTGGGAGGGTTGTGTGTGTGTGTGAGGGGGGGTTGCATCCTAGGTCTATCTTCTGGAACCTATCCTATGGGAAGGTGTCACTGTGGGAATTCTGTTCTGCCGCATAGCCATGGGATACCATTCAGCAGTGAGTCTCTGTTTTTCAGAGTGATGGTCAAAACAGCATGTTCTCCCCTAATATGGAACTGCCTCTCCATTAAAGAGGTTCAAAAGCGATTTACAATTTTAAACAGGATAAGAACATTATATGGTCAAGACAACAGATTAAAATGTAAATATAAATTCATTTCCCTTGACTAAAGAGACATCAGGAAACTGGCATATTCTCACCACAAACACCCAGGGCATCCCCTAAATGGGGCTCTGCTACAATTGTAATAAGAATGTTTATTTTCTGAGTCTGAATCTATTTAAAATTATCTCTGTTCTGGCAGGCTGCAAGAACATTGGATGTGTCCCACTAGATAAGATCAAAAGGTTGCCCAGATTGCCATCTGATTTCCTGTAGTGCCCATGTAGATGCCACCCAGAGAGCCTACAATCTGTTATCAGGAATTCCACTGGTGCCCTCAAGTTCTGATGTTCTGGGAGAAGAAGAAACCATTCTCTCCTTCCACTTTCCCATAGCTTGTATAGTTTACAATCCTCTACCATTTTGCTTCCAGTCATCTCATTTTTCAAGCAGGGACATAATAGAGATGTACAAAACTACAAGGAATAGGGGGGGAAGATGGAAGATAGAATTCCTTCTAACAATGACTGGCAGTTTACATTTGTGAAATTATGTTGTCTTACATTGAACACATGAACACATGAAGCTGCCTTATACTGAATCAGGCCCTTGGTCCATCAAAGTCAGTATTGTCTACTCAGACTGGCAGAGGCTCTCCAGGGTCTCAGGTGGAAGTCTTTCACATCACCTACTGCCAGATCCTTTAACTGGAGATACCAGGGATTGAACATGGGACCTTCTGCATACCAAGCAAATGCTCTACCACTAAGCCATGGCCCCTTCCTGTCAATATTTCTAAAAAACAAAAACCTACACATATTTATGTTGAGGTTTCAGTAAACCTAGTTTAAATTTAATCAATCAATCAACCAATTCTTCAGTTACAAGGTAGAGCAGGGATTACCTGCTGGCACCTAGGCTCCCTTTAAGCTGTGCCAGGCTGCCCTGGCGCACCAATTTCCCCTGACCAGCGCAGCAATTTTTTCACAGCGCAGGGGCGGAAGGTTCCCTTTCCAATGGCCATGCAGCACAGCTCAGTTTGCCCAGGCAGCACAGAAACACAGCAGTATGATTTGTGTTTCCTAATCTTGGCTGGACTTGCCTCCCCTTAACTGAGGTTTGCTTGCCCTGTGTAAGGGGGCCCTGCTGCCCTGCCCGGCAGTCCTCTGCCTCGTGCTCCTGGAGATACCCTGGCCCATAAGGAGTATTGCTCTGTTGCCCATCTTCTGCCCTTCCTGAGGTGAGTTGTTTGGTTGTTTGTTTTGTCTGGGGGTGTGGGGGGGGAGGTCAGCTGGAATGGCCAGGTTGGGATCCATGCAGGATCACTGGCCGTGTGTTTGCTGGGAGACTCTGCACACCTTTTTTCAGCCCCGTGCAGTTTCTCTTCCCTTTGGGAGTGGGGGGAAGAGAGGGCTTTTGCTGGCATGAGGGGAGGTCAGCTGGAGTGGCCAGGCTGAGATCTGTGCAGGATTGCCAGCTGTGTGTTTGCTGGGAGGCTGTGCATGCCTCTTTTCAGCCCTGTGCAATTTCTTCTCCCTTTGGGAGTGGGGGTGCTTTATGTACAAAACAAGTGTATGTTGTTGTTTCTTAGAACTGGCTGATGAATAGGGTTGCCAAGTGAATTTTACTCACCAGCGGGGGAGTCTTGCCGTGCTCCGGGAGCCATCCCTTGTCATGCGCGCACCCAAAGTGCGCACCACCAGCACGTCACCAGAAGTGACACGCGATGTTGATCACGTTGAGGGCGTGGCCCCAATCGTTGGAGGGAAAACCATAGAGTTTTCCCTCCGAGTAAAATTGTAGTCTAGAAGATATCCCCAAGGGTTAGTTGCTCTGTGGACAAATGTATTCCATGTGTTTGTACCAACACAAGTATTACTTGTCAGATATACCATTCTTCCAGAATCTTGAGGAGTTTCTATTTGGAATATTCAGATGTATGAAGAGAAATTACTTTGTTCTTGTGCTTTAGATATCAAAAGATGATCTACCATTAACTCCAGAAATCTCTTCAAGTGCCAGGGAGGGCCGGACGCATTTGATTCCGTTGTATCATAAACACCTGGAGTAGTGTGACCTTGGTTTATAGGCTGCAGAAGACAACACATGTGTTTGAATTGTATTATAATATTGTTAACTGCTTTATGTACAAAACAAGTGTATGTTGTTGCTTCTTAGAACTGGCTGATGAATGCTTTCTCCCATCATTTCTGTGGCTAAGGCTAGAATATGCCTAGCATACTGATGACTTGATATCCATTGCTCTTCTTCACAAGGCTTTGGGGAGAATAAAGAGCAGGGAACCACACTAAGCATCTAAGATACATGGTTTTCTTTTAAAAAATGTGAAAGCTGTGTTCTTTTGTAAGCTGTTGTGTCTGGTTAGCCCAGCTGCCATAGAGGGTGTGGTGGGAACATGTCCCTTCCTTGGAAATGAAAGTAAAAGTATATTTCTAGAATTGGAAAAGCTTTGAATTAGAAAGGTTTTCAGAGTTACATCGCTCACATATCAGCAAGATTGCTCAGTTTGGAATTTCTCACTTGAAGTAAACTGGGCAGGAAGGGAGGATATTCTATTTCTCATGACCTCCCAAGAGCTTCCACGTACTTAGAATTTTATTCCTCGCTGTGTTGAAATGTTTATGTTCCTTATGGGGACCCAAAGTTGCTTACATCTATCTCCTCTTCTCCATTTTATCCTCATAACAACCCTATGAGATAGGTAAGACTGAGAGGATGTGACTGGTTCTACAGGTTTTCAGTTTTATGATTCTTGGCGTGTTTGCCTGATGTAGAGAACTGAAGGGAACTGTTGGCATTTAATGGCATACACAATGTTCAAAGATGAGCAAATGAATGAGCCTGAGATGATATAGTTCAGAGGTGTCAAACATAAGGCCCAGGGGATGGAACCAGCCCATCCAGGGCTCTAACCCAGCCCATGAGCAACTGGTATGAGGGAGGGAAGGTAGGAGGCTGCTGGGAGGGTGCAAGTGGTGTGCATGTGGTTAAAGCTGTCAAGTAATAGGAAGGAAATGGCTAGTTGATGGTGTTCGGTCCAGCGATTGTGTTGTCTGGATGTATGTGACAGCAAAGTTGGCATCTGGGTTTATTGCAACCTTTGGTAGAAGAAGAAGAGAAGAGGAGATTGGATTTATAGCCCGCCCTTCACTACCCAAAGGTGTCTCAGAGTGGCTTACAAAGTCCTTCCCTTCCCCTCCCCACAACAGACACCCTGTAAGGTAGGTGGGGCTGAGAGAACTCTGACAGAAACTGCTCTTTTTCAAGAACAGCTGTGCCAGAGTTATGGCTGTTATTGTCTCTTTTGGGCATGCCTTGCAGTAGATTTTCTCTGGGTACTATTCTGGTTTTGTTAATCTGTTTCTTGATATTTTAGTTCCAAAAAGGTTTGTTGTAGATCTTACATGATTATTGTAAGAACTGTAGCAAGATAGTATGTGACAAGCCCTGCTGAATCAGAGGTTCCTCTAATCTAGCATTATGTTTCACACTGTAGCCAGACAAATGCCTCCATGAAACCCACAAATATGGACTGAAGGTAGGAGCCTATCCCTGCTGTAGTCTTTCTCCCAGTGACTGGTGTTCAGAGGTAAACTGCCTCTGAACATGAAGATTACATTTAGCCAGCACCCTTGATAGACCTATCCTTGAATTTGCATTTTAAAAAGCAACTGGGGGAAAAAACCCAATGCAAATGAAAAAGGGATTACAAAGGTAGAGATCATTTTAGTAAAAAGGGAGGTGATTTGTGCAATCAACAGCACAATAGACTACTTTACTATCCATTATAGGAGAAACCCATGCTCTTTCATTATATTACCATTCTAATCCTTTTGAAAAATGCCCTCCTGAAGATTTCTGTTTTGCTCATTCTGTGAAATTATAGAAATGGGGAGCCTTCTTGACCATCTCAGGCAGGCTGTTCAACAAGGTAGAAGCAACCAAAGAGAATGTGCAAGAATGAGCAGTTACCCATTTGCCAGGTGGCACCTATAGAAGGTGTTGCTCAGATGGGCAAAGCTGTCACATTGGGGAACAGCAGGAAAAGCGGTCCTGTGGGTGTGTGGGTCTAGGGCATTAAGGGCTTTGTAGGCGAAAACCAGAACCTTGAACTGAACTCAATAAGTGACTGGTAAACAATGGTGTGTCTGGAGAATGGATGTGACATGCAGAATTCTTCTTAGCACCTGATAGTTGCTGGGCTGTGGCATTCTTTTTTTTTTTAACAGTTTTACTTTTTATACAAGACAAACAACAAAAACAAACAAACAAACAAACATACAAAAATTTGGGGATTCCATTTACAACATTATTTGTCAAGTTACCTCATACATTGCCTTATATTTTCCACCATATATTTTTCATAAATCTTTGCTTATAACTAAAGAATTATAGTGCATATCTTCTCCTGATTCAGTTGTACGTCCATATGTTTTATTTATTATATTCTTTGATCTATTTATAAAACCTTGTCCAAGTATTCCTGAAGTTTCCTTCATTTTGTCCTCTCAAAATAAAAGTTAATTTGTCCACCTCTGCAGTTTCCAGTATTATATTTATAATTTCTTCTTTTGAAGGTACCTCATTTTTTTCTCCAATATCTGGCATATAATATTCTTGCAGATGTCACTACATGTATAATACGATAGGAATCTTGCTTTTTACAATTATCAGGTAATATATTCAATAAAACAACTTTAGAATATAGGGTATAGTACATTTTAACATTTTTTGTAACAATTCATGAATCCAAGACAAATATTTTTTAACTCTATCACAGGTCCACCACATATGAAAAAAGAACCAACATTTTTTGACATTTCCAACAGTCATTAGGTAGTTCAGGATAAAACTTTGCTAATTTTTCTGGAGTAATATACCATCTATAAAACATTTTATAAATATTTTCTTTATATGAAGTTGCTTTAGTGATTTTTACATTTGTTTTCCAAACCTGTGACCATTGGTCTAAATCAATATTATGGCCCAAATGTTGTGCCCATTTGACCATAGAATTTTTAACTATTCCATCTTGTGTTTTATTTTCTCACATTATTACATATAGTTTCTTAATCAATATCTCATCAGTATACAACAATATCTTGTCTATTTCTGTCATTTTTGAGTAAAAACCTATTGGCTTATCTTTAACATATCTTGATTCTATTTGAACTCTTTCTCACCAACCTACGTTGGATTCTTTTTAAAAAGATTTTCTGTTGGTTTTAATTTATTTTTATTGTCCAGCAAGTCTTCGTATCTTAACAGTGCATTTTTTTGAAACAAATTTGGGTTTGTAAGTAAACGCTTCTATTGGTGGCATTCTGAACCAGCTGGATTTCCAAGTTGTCTTTAAGGGCAGACCCATGTAAGGTGCATTACCATACTCTAGCCTTGAGGTATTCATCACATGGATCCACATGGCCAGATCAGTTGAATCAAGGTGTGTGGGTGGGGGAATCTTCCAAGGTAAGTGAAGCTGAAAGAATACCATTTTTACATCTGCATTAGCATGTTAGAGAAACAATAAAGTTGGATCCTATATAACTCCTAGGCAAGTGTCAGCTGGACCCCATGAAAAGCTGGAACTATGATGCCCTTCAGGACTTCAGCCTTCCCAATTAACATTACCTCCATACATTTTTGGCTTGTTCACCCTTCACTATTTAGCCACAGCAGTTCAGAACTTCTACAGCATCACCAGCCAGTTTGGATAAAGACATATACAGCTGGATGTCATCAGCATAGTGAAGACAAACTATTCTAAAACCACAAATGATTTCCCCTAAGGCTTTGTCTAGAGATTGAATAGTATGGGGGATAGGACTGAGCCTTGAGTAACCCCACAAAGCATGGCCCACTCATCTACTCATAATGCCAGAACCTGCAGATTAAGCTGAACAATAACTGCACAGAAGAGGCCAGGCTAGAAATCAAATAAATAAATAAATGTATGATTGGTTAGAGAAAGGAATTTATATAGAACAACACTCACTGTTGCTTCATTTGGAAATACTTCAGAATTACCAGAGATACAAGGGAACATTAATGTATCTGAAAGAGAATGACAGGAACAAGCCAGATGAAGTTTCATTTAACCCTGTGTTTTGATCAATATTCATAATATCGAGTTTCCTGTTTTGACATGGATGTTGATGGTTCAATTCTGTTCTTTTAAACTGAGGGATAAAAGTCTTGATGCTGTTTGAACTTAGGGACAGCAGCATTGTGGCTGTTAAATATGTTTGACTTAGAGACAAAGTTCAGCTGAGAAAAATACATAAATAGTGTTTGGGGGTTGGAATTAAGATTTTTTTTTCTAGACCAAGGGTTTGTTTGTTTTATTTTCTAGCCAGTACTGGGTGATCATTCTAACACATACCAGATAATAACCTTAAATCTAACCCTTATGTGTAATAACCTTAACTCTACCTAAGAATAATCTCCGATATATGCTAATAAAGGTTGTGATGTGACGTGACGACCTAAGAATAAAAAAGATTTTATTTCATTTGTTGGTTTGACTCAAACTTTGATGGTACTGTGTCATTTTTAGTCAAAGGACAAAACTGCAGCTGTTGTTGAAAGCAATGAATGAAAATATGGCTACTGAACATATTCAGTTTACAGACAAGCTTTGACAGAAAAAATAGACATCAAGAGCCATTACAATCAACTGGAAAAGTGCTAGGCTTAAAATGACAGGCATATTTTGGTCAGCTATAATTTGATGAAATAGCAAACTCATTAAAAAAGAATGTAGGTATGAAGAGTTTCGACTTCTTGAATAAAGAACTGAAAATGTACAGGCTTGTGCATCCCTGGTTTGAGATATGCCTCCTAATGGAATGGGATTACATTTCCCAAACACATGCAGTATCAGAAGGCCTATGATTAAAATTCAAGTTCAGGCTTACAAAGACAACAGATTCAGACTATTCAGATAGCTGGTTGTGGTTCTGAACCAGTGCTCCCTCTAAGCTGTGGAGTCATGTGAGCAAAAATTCTACTTTGTGAACTACTGGCATTAAAGTTGTTAGCGAGAGATTTGGCTACTGTATAAATTAGTGTGCTCTGGAGCCATCCTTCCTGAGCTAAGACAAAAATGTGTGAGCCAGAGGCTAAAAAACTGTGATCTAGCTCACACTAACTCAGCTTAGAGGGAATACTGGTTTGAACCATGCTTTGTTGTTATGTGAATAAGCTTGGAGAATATTTGAGCTCCTGTACTCCCTTCCCCCTTTTCTGGGATATACGGCTCAATAATTAAACACTTCAGTTTTTGGAGGTGGCAAACTAGTTTCCCCTTATATCTAAATCATGAGCTGTGATTTGTAAAACTCCCTAAACTGGAGCTTGGAATCCTAGTTTGGAGAGAAGAGAGCAAACCATAGTTTGCTGTTTCAATGTAATGATAAACTATCATAGCCATCAAAGTGTATTTAATTAACGGGGACAGCCATCAACATGTTCAATTGAGTCATACACAGAGGGAAGAGGAAGAGGGAGAAGAAAGCAAGTGAACCCAAGGATTTTTTGTGTGTGTGCAAAATGTGACTATCACCAGGCCAAATTAGCATTTCATTCTGTAAGGTTTACTGATTTCATTTGGAATGGAGACTCATTGTAGTCATAGAACTACATGTGCTGAAACTTCTGCTAACAAGAAGAAAAGTGGCATAGAAATAATACCACACTAACAAGAGCAAGCTTGTGCTATATTCAAGCTAATGGCCCTTAAAAGAATGCTTGATGATATATTTATAAGGCTCTCAGGTGCAAAACTGATGTAAGGGCATGCCCTGCTTTAAGATACAAGGCAAGACAGGTTTGCACTACTATTAAATGCCAATCCAGCTCTTAATGTAATGTAGTGGGTGGCATGTGCAAATCATTTTCTCTCAGCCTCAGTTGGAAACTAGTTGGAAATCTGGATAAGTCTCATAACTTTGTAAGGATGAAAGAAATTTTTTAAATTATGCAGCCTTTATATTCCCCAAGCTGTTGGAAAAGTGGCCTGTAATAATAACACCTGCCATTTTGTTTATATCATGATCAATCTACTTGCAGTGTTTGAAAAATCAGGCAGGTCTTTGGATTTGGGTCAGAGAAAGTGTCCATTTGATGGAGAGAGACCAACTTGGCTGTGCGTATTCAGCACATCAAGCCAATACAAAATGTTCTTCCAAAGTTATCTATACCTGTGAGCATTTCTAGGCATGATGTGGATTTTATTTACAAATTTGGAAGTGAATCTGCTCTTGTTTCCTTTCAAGTTTTTCCTTTGTGAGCTGGTGCAATCAGACATAAAAGCACAGTTGACTGTTCCACTGCTACCTTGAAAGAAATACAGTAATCCCTCTGGGGTTGGTTGTGTTAGGATCCAGCCTTTTTGTTTTGAGTGAACTGAGGTATCCAGCCTCCATCGGCTCAGAGAACCAAGGCTTCATACCACAGAGTCAATAAATGTTTCTGTTCAAAAGAGGTTCTACTAACTTCTCGACATACTGATAGCTTAAGATCAGTCGACATTGCATTTTTAAAAGAAGGCTGTAATTGCCACAACTGTTCCATCTTCCCCCCCATTTATAAAATGTTATGCTGCGATCATATGTGCCTTTAGATGTGACATAGCTGCAAATGCCTGATGGATCTAAAGGGCACGATCAGACAGCAACAACTGGGAAAGGTCTCGCAGTTGTTGGCAACCCATGCTGCTCTACCACAGAAGCGGAGGTGAAAGACACCGGGGAAACTGGTACTGATGGGCCACAGACAGACTTTCCCCTGTCTGATCACTCGAGCACACTCTCATGTGGTCGGGATGGTCTGATCATTCCATCCCAACTCAGTGCCATTTCCCCCCCTCGCTGAGCAGTATGCACATAACCGCATACTCCATGGGGAATCCTCAGTGCAGAGATGTGATTCCTTGTTTATGTGCATGGGAAACAAAAGGCAAAAAAAAACCCGACTCACCTGTGGTGGCATCTGATCACACAGTGATGGGCTGAGCCCGTAGCACAAAGTGTGATTTCGCAACTGCAAGTCAAATTCCTCTGGAGGAAATAGGGGCGCTTCCCCCCCACACCAACTGGTGCGTGGGACCGCAACCTTAGTGTCTTTAAATCTATTTGGTTTGAATTTCCCCACAAACACTTATAAGAGTAATGATTCTGGACAAGACATTTTCTTTTTAGGCCACTTATTTCATAGAAATTTCACTTCTAATTAGCCTTTGAGCTCAAATTTCTCCTGGCTAAATATGTGACTCCAGCTCAACACTGCTGTAAGAAATCTGTCCAGAAATATTCTCCTATCCTAATTTTGTGTCATCTAGCTGGAAGCCATGACTTTTCTGGCTTTTCGGAGGCTGTTCGTGACAGACTGTTCAGAAACTAGTTTGGTTTTTAATCTTGACCCATGGTGGAGGGTGGAGGCAGACTTGGGGGGATACGGTTTTAAAGGAAGCCCTTAATAAACAAGAATCAAACCATGTGAATTTGCAAGAAGGACTTTCCATTTCCTTATGTTCTCAGGTCCTGAGCTGTATACAATAACTCAGTTCTCACCTAAAGGGGCCCATCCAGTTCTAATGCCACAGAATAGGAAATGAGAGAAGTGTGCAAGACAATCATGGCAGCTGTGCACATTCACTGGCACCTTCATGACATTCACATTTCTGAAATCTGAAAGTAATACAATGAATGCAACATGACGGTGATTTATTTATTTATTGCTACAGCTCCTGCCCCAGCCCATATGCCTTTTTAATATGTCCATTTATTTGGTCCATCTCAGGTCTTCCTTGCTGTCATGAAACTCATGGAAGCAGAGGCATCCAAATTTGTATTGGATATGACATGCACTGAACCACAGCTATGATTCCATTGAAGTGTTGTCATTATTTGGTAAGGGGAAAGATAACTGCCACTCAAAACCCTTGTGGAGGTGAACCTGTTTGAATCGGTTACCCTCCAAAATTAATGAACCCAGTTGGATCCCCAGAAGCCAAGATGGTACCGGTTCTGTTCAGCCTATGAAACAGGAAATTGGCAAAAGCTATTCTGTAACTTTGTGGCACCCTGACACACCTGAACCAGGCAACTGCCAGCTGGAGGAGGCAGGATTGGAGCTGGTATGGGATGGTGGCATGACCAGCATCTGTAACACGGCTACAGGTGAGGTGGTAGCCAATGGGAAATACCACACAGCAGTCACCCAGGTGACTTGCCAGGAGCCAATGTGAAGAACCATGGGAGTCAGCCAAGGCGAAGTTGACAACACAGACAAGCAGAGCCAGAGGAAGCTCCTTTGTTATCCCACAGTGCACCTGAGGCCTGGGGACCCAGCCTGGAGAATGTGGTTGAGGGTGGGGCTAGCTGAGCTGGAAAGATGGGGCTGAGGAGGAGGCAGGAGGAGAGTTAAGAGAAAGGGGGCAGGAGAAGAGAGGTTGGTGGGTGCAGCAGAAAGGAGAGATGACTAAAGAAGCATAAGCAGAGGGGGAGGAGAAGAGAGATGAGAGAGGAAGAGAAATGAGGAAAGGAGGCCACTGAGTAAGAAGGAGAAGGTGGGAAAAGGAGGAAGAGCCGAAACAAGTAACAATAGATAACCAGACTTGAATGTTGGAAGCCCAAATTTCCTGAGATACTTAGGACATTTGAAAAAGGAGAGAAATTTATAATGTCCTAATTGGACTGGGACAGCTGAGAACAGAATCCATATCTAGTAAAATGAGCTAGTGGGGACAGTTATTCAAAACTCTGCCATGGACACATTATGTGCTGTGGAGGATCAAGTCTCTTTCTCTGCCTCCATTCTCCATCAATAAAATGGGAGTAATGGTAGCTCGCTTCACACCCAATAAAGTTAATAAACTCCTTTGAAAACTGTTGTAAGATAACAAATAATGCAGGTAGTGCCTTGAAAGGCTAGTTTAGGGTCAATATATAAATTAAAATCCATAAATAGGTTAAAACATAGGAACATAAGATTATATAAGAATTAAATTATAACATCTTAGATTTGGCTTTAAGAGTTTCTTCCAAAAATTTTGCAACTGCTCTGGTAATTTCCACTACCAAGTCATTCAGTAAAAATCGACAATTGATCACAACATTCTTAAGATCAATTACCTGAGATAAATTTCCAAACAATTTCTGATACAAACTGTCATTAAACTGATACTCGAGTATTATATGCTGGATTGATTCAAGAAGGTTCATTCCACAAGGGCAAAGTGTCTCAAAAAAAGGGGCTTGATGATATCTCCCACAGAGGACATTGGAGGGGAATGCATTCATTCTAGCCAGTATAAAAGCTCTACATTGGAAAGGAATCACAAGATCGTATAAGTAATGGGACATTATCCCAGGCTGGGTATTTAAACTTCAAGAAGCAGGAGAACATATAAAAGGCTGAGCAGGGCAAAGTTTGTGGAATTTCAGTTCCAAAAGCCTCTATTTAATAAATCTAAAATTATATAACTTATCAGACAGAAGTAAATCATCTACTACAATCCCTATATTATCCAGTTTTAGAGTCTTGTGCTGGTAAGAGGAAAGGCTGCCAAGGCTGTCATATAATAGAATCATAAAATGTTAGAGTTGGAAGGTACCTTGCAGGTCATCTAGTCCAACCCTCTGCACTCTGCAGGAGCATAGCTAAAAGATAGCCCTACAACATACCCGGAAGATGGTCATCCAGCCTCCACTTGAAAACATCCGGCGAAGGAGCATCCACCACCTCCCAAGGCAGTCTGTTCCACTGCTCAACCACTCTTACAGTTAGGAAGTTTCTCCTGATATTTAGCTGGTAACGACTCCCTTGTAATTTCCACCCAATAGATCTAGTCTTGCAATCCGGAGCAAGAGAGAATAGATCCGCTCCATCTTCTACATGACAGCCCTTCAGATACTTCAAGACTGCAATCATGTCCCCTCTAAGCCTTCTCTTTCCCAGGCTAAACATACCCAACTCTTTCAGCCTTTCCTCATAAGACTTGGATTCCAACCCTCTCACCATCCTGGTGCCCTCTTCTGGACACGTTCAAGCTTGTCAACTGTTAGCCGAATTGCTCTTTAGGAGAGACAATTGGAACAGTTTAATAATCGGGATTCAGATCAAGTGTATACGCAGGATGGGCTAAGCCGTTACGTTTCAATGAGGAGATGAAACAGAAGTTTAAACAAATCTTTCTTTACTGAATATGTTGTTCAAGCACACAAGAATAATAATAAAAACACTCAGGCATACAAGGACTAAGAAAACAAGTTAGATCACAGCACTGTCGCATTAGCAGGAATATCGTTGGTGGGGTATATTTACCTATGTCGTGGCTCAGCTCCGAAACTTCCAGCGGGATGGGAGGGCGGAAGGGGTAGAAAATGGGGTAGAAACACGTGAATCCAGACCAGCCGGGAACACGTGGATTGACCTTAGCTGCAGACTAAGGCAAAGCGGTTATCGGGGATTTGGTATAGCAAGTGGGTCAAGAGAGGTTCAAGCAGATAGTCATAAAAGGAAAATTGATCCATTGGTACAGATGGGCATGAACCAGTTTGTGATGGACTTTGGCTGATTTGTGGTTTATGAAATTCATGGCAGGTCAACTGGCATGAACCTTCCACAAACTTTTAAGCTGTTCCTGGAGGTTTGTGAATTGATACATTTCTAAACAGACTGTTCCCACTCATTCAAAATGTTTAGCAAATTTCAGAGGGACTGGGAGTGGGTATTCTCCATCCCTGGAAACACTCTGGTCAGTTTAAAAATAGCCATGTTAGTTTCAAGAGGTTTTTTTTTTTTTTTAATTGCCTGCATTCCTGTGTTCCCTTTCTATTTTCTTGCACAGAGCTTGCAAAATCCCACAATCCCACTTGGATTTGTTGTGACTCTCCTTTGAGAGCAGTATTTTAAAGCTTGCAATGCCAGTGGCACTGGGTTTTGCTGGGCATTCTGCACATTGAACTTCAGGGATTCTCTGGTTTGACTTTAGTCCTTCTTTTACTTGCATTGCCACTAGTGCTGGGCACTAGTACATTGCACTGTTCTGCTGGGCTTGCAACTCCCTCCCCACCCACTTGGAGTGTGATTCTGTGCTTCACATCAGACTTGTTGAGCTGACATTGCCACAATGGCACTAGGTGGAGAGCCAGTTTAGTGTAGTGGTTAAGTGTGCAGACTCTAATCTGGGAGAACCGGGTTTGATTCCCCACTCCTCCACTTGCACCTGGCTGAATGACCTTGGGGAAGCCGTAGTTCTGATAAGAGCTGTTCTTGAAAAAGAGCCGTTTCTGTCAAGAGCTCTCTCAGCCCCACCTACCTCACAGGGTGTCTGTTGTGGGGAGGGGAAGGGAAAGGAATTTGTCAGCCACTCTGAGACACCTTCGGGTAGGGAAGGGCGGGATATAAATCCAATCTCTTCTCTTCTTCTTCTCTTCTAGGTTTTGCTGGGCACTAGTACATTGCACTGGCTCATCTGGGCACTAGTACACTGCACTGGTTCTGCTGGGCTTGCAACCCCCTCCCCAGCCATTTGGAATGTGATTCTGTGCAACACATCAGTCCAACACAATGGCACTGGGTTCTGCTGGACACTAGTACATTGCATTGGTTCTGCTGAGGGATGTACTAAAAGGAATGAAAGGATTGTCTATTGGAAACAATGGGAGAGGCTCAAAGACCCATTAGAGATAATGGGAGCCAGAAATGCCAATTGACACAAAATATTTGCAATGAAAATTCGGAGTGACCTGGTGGGAAAATATACAGTTAAGAACTATATATAACAAGGATCTGTTAACTGGTTTTTATGAAGAGAAAAACGACTTAGAAAATTTGGCTTTCATCAAATGATAAAATGATTCATAAAGTATATAATTTCCTATTAGAAGATTATATGGTAGATGATCTTGTTAGACCTAATATACTATCCTGGATGAGAGACTTAGGACACGGGACTGAAATGGATGATTGGTTTAAAATTTGGAAAATAACTAATTGTATGAGGGCTATTGCATATAAAGAGAATGTGTTTAAAATATTGCATAGGTGATACTGGCCCCCGGAAAGAATTGCACAATGTTTTCCAAACTATTCAAGAAACTGTTGGAAATGTAGAAACAATGTTGGCTCCTTTTTCGTATGTGGTGGCAATGTGTTAAAATTCAAAACTACTGGAAAAAAAATCCAGAAATTAATAAGAGAAATACTGCGGGTGGAGGTGCCACTGAACCCGGAAATTTATGTGTTAAATATGGTGCCAAAGGAGTATGATTATAATAAAACTTATGTGGTGATATATATTTTGACGGCAGCAAGGATCCTTTGGGCCAAATATTGGAAATCGGACATAATACCTCATAGGGATGAATTAATATATAAATTATTGGAAGTAGCAGAAATTGATAAATTGAATGTAACATTATGTGGGAAAGATGAGAGTGTATTTGAAAAACGGTGGTCGGGATTGTATGAGTGGTTAGAGAAAGAGCGAAAAAATAGACTCTGTCTAAAGCATATTTAATTTTGTATATGTTTATTTTCTTGTCAATGTACACACTTATAAATAATAAAAAAAATCAGAGTGGATTTTCAATTAATGTCTCTGGGACCAAATAAACCACTGTGGGACTGGAATAACAGGCCCCAGAGTGGAATGACGGTACCCAGAAATACAATGAATGCTCTGGGACATGAATGACAGCCCCTGGGAGTAGCAGAAGTGTTCAGGGGATGGAATGATAGCCCCCAGAGTACAATGGGGGTGCCTGATAGGAGAAATCTACTGGTACTGCAATGACAGGTTGCAGAGTGGAATAGCAGTCCCTGTGGATAGCAGAAGTGTTCTGGAGCTGGACTGACAGCCCCCAGAAAGGAATGACAGCCACTAGAAGAACTGTTTTAGGACAGTGTAGTAACCGAGGACAATCCATCATTTGGTAGATCATCTATTAGGGAGTTACCACGGGAGAATGTTAGGTCTTGGGCTCAGAGAGGTTCAAATTTGTGGAATTGGGATAGAAGAATGTTCCCAACTTTTAAGCCAGGCAATGATATTTTGGGGTATTTTCATTTGTTTAAGCAAACTGCAAGAGAGTTATTTCTCCCCCTGAAGTTTTACATGCCGATTTTAAGGTCTGTTGTGAGTGGAGAACTTTTGGACCTTTTAGGTACTATGCCCCCACATGCTGCTCTGGATTATGAACAGTATAAGGGTTTTGTTTTGCAGCATTTTTCTTTGCATAGTGAAACGTATCGGCAGGTTTTTCGGAGGGTAGATAAGAATGCCTGGACTTCTAGCTTGCATTTGCTTGCAAATAAGCTGACTCAGAGTCTAGATTTTTGGTTATCTATGGAGAAAGTTGTATAACAACTTGTTTGTTTGTTGTTTTAATCAATGTACTTGATATTGATCTAGTGTTATGAAATATTTGTATTTTATTGCTATGTCGATTTGTAAGAGACTAGATGTGTAGGTAGGGTACTTTTTCTTTTAGCATAGTATGATGAAATTTGGGATAAATACCCCAAATTTCATTTAGGGGAAAGGGTGTAGTAACCGAGGGTTATTTTACTTTAATTGGCAAATGTAGTTATTGCCTAGCAGGAGCCCAAGGTTGGGTTCTTGTACCTGAAGGTTGGTCACCTGTAGGCTATTAGTTGTTACTTGGCACTGCCTGGGGTGGGCTCAGGTGAGCCTGGTTAAGCCTAATTGGCAGTTAGTGTCGGTGGTTAGAGCTTTAGTGGGCTAAAATTGAAGTCCTTCTGTAATTGGTTGTGGGACCTTAAAGTTTCCTGGAGGCTAGAGGGGGAGTGCTTTTTCTTGTGGGGAAAACCCTGACTCTGCTGGAAGGACTGAGCTTGTGGGAGGTGTATCCCGTTTGACTGCTGTGAACCAATTGTTGGGGTTTGTGCTAAGAACTGCTGAGACTGACTGGGACTGTACTGTTCCAGGTAGTTTAGATAGAGATTAAATTCTTTTCTTGTTTCTGTACACAGATTGCTGGTACTACTTTGCCCCTAAAAATAAACCAGTTTTGTTACCTACCGGTGTGGTGGTGTGTCTGGGGGGTCTGCTGAAGGGTATCCCTGCTATTCTTTTGGCCCTACCAATACTTTCTGAAGTGGGACCCTGGAGAGGGTTGGGATTCTTACTGGAGTTTGTGACACCAGTCAGGTTGTTCACAGCCTGGTCTTTTGATTAAGGCAGGGCTGTGGCACTACAGACAAGTTGCAGAGTGGAATAGCAGTCCCTGTGGATAGCTGAAGTGTTCTGGAGCTGGAATGACAGCTCCTGGAACTGGAATGACAGTCCCCAGACTGGAATGGTGACCCCTGGGACTAGGGGAAATGTTCTGGGACTGGAATGACAGCCCCCAGAGTGAAACAACAGCCCATGGGTCATAGCAGAAGTGGCCTGGGACTAGAATGAAAGCCTGCAGAATAGAATGACAGTCACTGGGTGAAGCAGAACTGTTTTGGGACAAGAATGACAGGTTACAGGGTGGAATGACAGCACCTAGGAGTAGCAAAAGTGTTCTGGGGCTGTGAGTAGTAGAAGTCTTCTGAGACAAGAATGACACCCCCCAAAGTGGATTGACAGACTACGGGAATAGCAGAAGTGTCCTGGGTCTAGAATGAAAGCCCCTAGAGTGGAATGGAGGCTCCTGATAGTGGGGGACACTTGCAGAGTGGAATAACAGCCACTGGCAGTAGGAGAATTGTTTTGGGACACAAATGACAGGTTACAGAGTGGAAATGACTGCCTCTGGGAGTAACAGAAGTGTTCTGGAGTTGGAATGACAGCCCAGAGGACTAGAAGAAATATTCTGGGACTGGAATAACAGCCCCCAGAGTGGAATGACAGCCCCTGGAAGGAGCAGAAGTGTTCAGGGGCTGGAATGACAGTCTGTAATCTGTCATTCCAATGTCATCAGACTTCCCCTACTCTCAGGGGCTCCCATTCCACTCTGGGGGCTTTTATTCTCGTCTCAAGACACTTTTGCTACTCCCACAGTCTGTCAATCCACTTTGCAGGCTGTCATTTTTGTCTCAGAAGACTTCTACTAGTCTCAGTAGCTGTAATTCCACTCTGGAGGCTGTCATTCCAGTCCCAGAACACTTCTGCTAACCTCAGGTGTTGTCATTTCACTCTGGGGGCTGTTATTCCAGTCCCAGAGCAGTTTTATCTGGGCCCAGAGACATTAAATGAAAATCTGCTCCATATTTTCATTGTAACTATTTTATGTTGTGATGTCTTTCATTATCTTCAGTGAGCCTTCAAGCCTCTCCCATTGTTTCCAATAGGCAATCCTGGCATTCCTTTTAGAACATCCCTTCTGCTGGGCATGCAACACCCCCCTTGCTTGGGGTGTGATTCGGTGCTTCACATTAGTCCTGTTGAACTGGCATTTCCACATTGGCATTGGGCTTTCCTGGGGACTCTGTGATTGCACTGATACTATTGGCACTCTGTACACTGTACTGGTTCTGCTGGGCTTTGTGATTGAGATGGCATTGCCACATTGGCATTGGGTTCTGCTGGGCACTAATACATTGCACTGCTTCTGTTGGGCTTGCAAAACTGCCCCCCACCTTCAGTTTCTACTGCAGAGAATCTGGGGGACTGATTTTGTTCTGATGAGCTTCAAGTTCTAAAACAACAACAACAACAACAACACTTTTATTGCCCTTTGATTTTTGCTGGTTCCCCCCAACTGGAAACAATGGAGGATGGGGCACCTTCTTTGGATCTGTAACTCAGATCTCATAAATCCTCAACAAGCTTGGAGGGCAGGTGGAGGAGATTCAGCCAGAGATCCCCTGTAAGTTTGATGTCTCTAGAATGCTGGAGGCCTGTTTTATTGCATCACAAACCACACAAACTGAACTGGCGTGTTTAGCCCCTAAAAGGTCATGATGGTTCATGGTTCGTGAACTGGGCACACCACAAACCATGAACCAAACTGAACCACATTGTCCTGGTTCACGTTATGTCCATTCCTACCATTGGTAAATGAGTGCAGAGATCAGTGGCTACGAGTTCTATGTAAGCAAGCATTTCCAGATGAGAACAAGAAGGGATTGTCTGCAGAGAGTGAAAGGGGACACCTGGGATCTGTAACACCACTGAAGAGGCCTCCTGCTCTTTTAATTGCATTTTTTGAGCTGCATGGAACAAACAGGCCTGTGGGACATTGAGAGGAATTTTAATGCAGTATCAGCTTCTAGCTCTCTGTGGGACACCTTGATCTCTGTTCCAACGCTTGGCCAAATTTCATGTAATTAGTACCACAGGTGATTGAGTGTGGTCCCAGAGAATCAGTGTCTTCTGACTGCACGAGTCCCACATTGCCTCTGCTTCTTTCACACAGACAATGGCATAAAGTTTGGGTGGGTGCTATGAGCACAGACACTGCAAGATTCACAATGGAAGGCAAAGGCCTAAGTTATGCTAACAGCCAGGAAAGCTGAGCACATGAGAAGGCAAAAGACCTGAAAGGATCAACATATTTTTACATTAGAGCACCTGCAGTGTGATTCAAATGAAGGAGGGGAGAGAACAGGTCAATTACACCCTATGGAGGAAGTCTGTATGCTGTGGTTAAGCTAACTTTGAGAGTTCCTATGCTTAGGGAGTGTTATTTACTGCTGCAGACCAGAAGAAAGAGAGCAACTCCGCAGTGCATTGTTGTGAATTGAATGATTTTATAGGAGCTACTGGTGAAGAGTAGGAGGAGCTTCTTTCCACTGTGTATCGTTTAACAGAACAAACACCCTTTCAGGGGAAGGATTATGCATGAGGTATGGGTGTGTGACTTTATTGTTTGTTTGCACTGACCCTAAACCTGTCATGCCTGTGAATCCCACTCTCCGTAATCTGTTAATAGAAGTGTTTTGAGTTCCCCCATAAAACCCAGTATCCAGGGCCTTTTGGACACTCACAGAAGTCAGAGAGTATCGTTTATTCTAGATTGCTAGTCTTCCCTTCATTTGGCAAAGGGGTATCACAGATTGCTCCTTCTTTTTGACACTTTAATGGCACCCCCATTAAAAATCCCACATGGTGATAGCTGTCAGTGTGCCGTGGAAACAAAAGTTTGAGGAATATGTCACATACTTTGGCTTGAGGCTGTCTGGGAAGTGTGCAGCACAATCTCTCGAGGGGCTTGGGGTCACAGATAATTTCAGTTCTGTCACTTTAATTTGATTCTCATTAGTTTCCTTTCCAGTAAGCAGTCCGAAGTCTCCAGAATGGCATTCTTTCAAAATCCAGTTTCTGAATAGTTAAAGGACCCTGAGTTTGTTACCCTGTACACTTCAGGGCCTCTGTGTAGCTTTAGGGGAAAAAAGCATGAGATACAGTTCTGAGGGCAGTGGACAGGTTAGCACAAGGTACTTGGTGAAATGATGAGAACCGAGAACAGAATAATCCAACCTGTGTGTAATCCTGTGGAGCAGGAACACCCATGACAAGGATCTTTTCCCTCCTCTTGAGTCTGCCAGCATTCAGCAAGCCAACTGAAGTAGCCAGGACCTGGAAGGAATGCTTTCCAAGAGTTAAAGGCACAGATGTTTTGGAAATTTAAACAGGCTGTCAGAAGTAACATTTGGGAAGCAAAAAGCTGTTTGTGTTTAAAGCAATAATAATAACACCATTTAGTTCAGTGTTTTTTATTTGCAAAAAGTCTATCTTTCCAATTCAAGCATGAGGCTTTCATTCTACAGCACTTTCCATGGGGTAAGTATTATATCTGCATAGCATTACCACTATTTAGTTGTGTCCAGGTTCTTTTTGGGACTCCACCCATGCCAGTGTCCACCAAGAAGATCAAAACAAATTCTTCCTATTAGTCCACAAAAGGAGCCTTGTCCTGGCAAGATATGTCGCATATCTGATCCATTCTTGAAGGCTGCAGATCTTGAAACAGCATCTGCTGAGATACTCTGGGACAGGCAGAAACGTCTTTGTGGGTGAACCATCGTATTACAGCAGATTAAAAGCATTTCTGAACATAACCACATATAAATGGATGAAATGACTGGAAAATCATGGAGTACTTTGATATAGGGTAAATGTGACATTTCTTAAATTCCTGATGTGAGACTACCTCTGCGGCTCTTGCTTAAAGCTCCCCTCCCCTGCAAGCTGTGGAAAATCTTCAATATTAACAAAAATTTGTCCAGATGAAGGAAGAAAGCATTGTGAGTGGTTGCTTCTCATGTCCAGGATGATTTTCCAAATAGAGACCAATAATTTCTCTCAGGCCTGGTTCTAGCAGAATTAAATCCTATTTGTGGGCTCTCTTTATACAGGCTATGAAAAAGGAAATAATTCAGAACAGCACTGATTTCATTAAACAGTCCTGTAGTTTACTACCACTAAAAACAACAACAACCAAACAAAACTATTATTAATCAAGCAATCAGGTATGCTAAATGTTTAATCAAATTTACTAAGGTCACTGAGGCTATCTGTGTGGTGCTTGTCCCCACTGTAAAGTGTACTTACTGTGGAGGTGGGTAAACTGTCTGCCCTAAAGTCAAAGAGATGCAGCAGGCAGGATGTTTTTAAAACCTACTTTAATGTGCAAAACAGCAAGGCAGAGAACAACTTAGACTGAGCAATGGCTGGAGTCCTAACTAGGGATGTGCAAAAAAATTGGTATTATCTGGATTTGGGCATATCAAACCCGAAAAATATAGGTATTTCCTGATATTCCCAAATCCCAATATTGGTATGGTATTTGGATTTCAGAAACCTGAATGTGGGATTTTGGGGAACCCAAATTTATTCCGCTCCATTATAAGTTAATTTATTTGGCTCCATTCCTCATAGGCTATAATGGAGAATCAATCTGGGGGTTTATGGGGCTCAGGGGGGTGGCTTTTGAAGTAGAAGCACCAAATTTGCAGCATAGCTGCTGGAGCCTCTCCTCAACCCCCCCTTCTTTCAAAAAGATGGTTTCCAATGGAGGGGGAAAAGGTATGTAAAGGAATGTGGTCCCTTTAAATGCCTGAGTTCACCAGTGTTCCCTCTAAGCTGAGTTAGTGTGAGCTAGATCACAGTTTTTTAACCTCCGGCTCACACATTTTTGTCGTAGCTCAGGAAGGATGGTTACAGAGCAAACTAATTTATGCAGTAGCCAAATCACTCACTCACAACTTTAATGCCAGTAGCTCACAAAGTACAATTTTTGCTCACAAGACTTCACAGGTTAGAGAGAGCATTGCGTGTCATGACAGTGCAAGCTGGCTTGGAGAAGGGATTTAAAGAGGCTTGGCTTCTCTAAGCTGTGCCTGCATAAAAGCTGGATAATATTGTCTTTTATTTGGGTTCAGCTAGATCGGTAGCTGAATCAGATTCTCTAGTCTGATTCAGTTGACTAAATATCTGTATCAGTATTTTCCAGGTATTTATTTGGCCTAGTAAATTCCGAATGTGCACCCCTAGTCCTAACTACCAACAGCCCAGTTCTGACTAGTACATTCCAGAAGACATGTCTATGTATGTGAAGAGAGGGAGTTCCACTTAGGACCTACATATACTACAATCTGTGTAGCAAGCATAACATTCTACCTACATTAAAACATATTACTTATAGTATTCATTCCTTTACTGCTGCAAAACTGTCCTCGTTTTTGCATTTTTGTTGGGGAAAAAGTCAAACCAGACAACTTCTTTTCATAAAATCTCAGATGACTTGATTAATTTAAATTTGCTAAAACTGTTTTTGTAATGGGTTTGAGTACTGAAAATGCAAGTGATACTGTGCCAAGTGAACACTACTGGAAAACTGTGCAGTCCTAAGCATGTTGATGCAAAAATCCCATGAAGTTCAATGGGACTGAAGCTCTAATAAGCGTACTTAGGATTTTGAGATCACTGACTTCCATAAGTGTTTAAGATCGTTCTGTTTCCTATAAAAGTCATTCCCATTTAAATCTGTTGGGTATTTTTTAGCCAAAGCCAAAAAAGCATTTTAGCAGATCATCATTGTTCCTAGTCTGCAGGTGTTTGGCCTGAAGCACGAAAAAGTTACTTGCTACAGTACTGGAAGTGTACCTCATACTCAGAATGGTTTTAGACATGTTTTTACCATACCACAAATCCAGTTTTTAAATACTTGATGATTTTCTCTGTACATACAAATGCTTTTATGATGCAGGCATTTCCAATGGAAAAAATACCCTGAAAGGGGGTAACTCAAACCCTGTAAACATTTGTGACTTTTCTGATCTACACGTTTCCTATTTTGCTTTTTAAAGTTTGTACATATTATCTGAATACATCTCTAATTAACCACCTTCATTGACTAACAGCTCTGTTCCCTTAGAATGAATGGAGAAAGTCCTCTGGCAGCGAAGAAATGCAAATTGAGGGGAAAATGTAAGTGCAATAATTTCTGATGTGGCGCCAGGAAGCTATTGGGCAAGTTACACAATGCGTAAGGTGCAGCTGGAAAGAAGCACACAGGGCAGGGTGTTTCCCTGCAATTTAATCACTTGACTGAGTGGGTATCTGCAGGGTGAAAAGGCAGCACTTTTGCTTTGTAACTGGCCCCAGTGCTGACTCCTGCTTCTTTTAGATTACAATAGACATTAGTACACTAGCCAAGGCTTGGTAATATGCATCCTTTACCTCAGGGCTGGAAATGTTGGAAAACACTTTCTGGGGATGTTGTCAGATCTCTAATTACAATACATCCATTAAAACTTGACTTTTTCATGTTCCAAAGGCTCCAGAAACCCATTACAAATAGCGGTAATGAGAAGATGAGTCCCCTGTATGATGATGGAAAGCAATAATAATCCCCGCCTACTTCTTCCTACATGGGAATGGCTTACATGCCTCCCAGCAAACTCTACTGGTCTCCAAAGAATCTTTTCAGCTAGAGGGTTTTTTTTACCCATAGCACTGGAGGTGCTCATGGTCAGGGTCAACCAGAAGGGCAGGCCATTTGGCCTCAGCCTCAAAGGAAGGCACAGATATAGACACTTGTTATTTTTTGGCAATTGATTAAGTTTCACCACTTGTTTTTATGCTCTTCATGTGTAATCTTTTTAATTAGTTTGTTACAACTAGGAGCTTCAAAAGCTAGAAATGAGCTGGGCCTCTCTGGACTTCTGAGAACGCCTACTATTGGTTATGGAAAGACGTAGGTACCTTTGAAACAGCCTTTATAATCTGTTTTAGCATTTCAGACACACCCATTTTGGCTCCCTGCTGCTAATGGATTTTTTAGACCTTTTCATACAAAGCCGCTTGTGTCCTGTTCACAAAGTAGGACTGAACCTTTTTTGGGGAAAACTCCTTTTTTCCATTTTCAGGTCTTCTTTGCACTTCTGAATCACTGTAGTGTGTTGTTTGAAATGTCTGCGATGCTTCTGAAAGTGCCCCCCCCCCATTTTCATGGTCTGCTCTTTTCTATCTTTTTAAAATAACTTTTGCACTGTAGTGCTAGACCAATATAGAAATTCAGTGCTATATTGCCAGCATTCAGAATGGCAATGTGAAAGGGGCCAAAGTGTTCACCTTCTACTACAGTTGCCAGGCTGAGCCTGAGCTTGGCAACCAGCAGAAGGGGCAGAGAAATGCTGTGTGGGGTGGTAGTGTTTCCAGTGCAATGACATCACTTCCAGGGAATACCCAGAAGTGACAGGGATTCCTAGAGCTACCACCATTGCTTCCAGGTATTCACCAGAAGTGACATCATCATGTGGGCAGTGCTGGTGAGTTTTTGGTTAATTTTTTTATCCCCCCTCCCACTGCTCCACATGGTTGTGGGGAACAAGAATTCAGGACAGCGGATTCCCCGAACCCAGGGCCTGTCACTCTATGTTATGCTGACTTTGGATGCATCCATGGAATAGGGGAACAGTGAAAGCTAGTGTTGACATGAAAAATGACATGAAAAAGAGGGCATTACTGTTCTGATCATAACATTTTTTTAAAAAAAATCTTGGTGGAAATCACATTTACTGAAGGGGGATCCGTAATGTTCTTCTGGACTCTGCTTCCTGATTTCATCCCCTCTTTTTGCATATTTTATAACTCATGGCAGTTCTGTGGAATTATATCTGGTCATTTTTCTATGAAATAAGGGAGAGGCTCTATCTCTCTAGAATACTTAACTATGCTTCCTTGGATCAGTGTCTTCAGGAACTCATGGGATATCTTTTTACCCCAATATTGCTTGTATGTTACACTGGCCGAAGTAAAAAAACCCAAAAAACTACTTCTGTTGTAAAAACCAGTTGATTATTCTGGGGTTGTTTTATATTCCAAGTGCTTTTCACTTACACAAAAGAAACTGAAGAACAAAGTTTAAGACCAACAAAGTTTTATTCAAGGTATGAGCTTTCTTGTGCATGTACACTTCCTCTGCACTTCCTCTATGAAAGCTCCTACCTTGAATAAAACTTTGTCTTAAAGGTGCCACTGGACTCAAACTTTGTTCTACTGCTTCAGACCAACATGGCTATTCACCTGGCTCTACAAAAGAAACTGCAGTAGTGACTGTATTTGGGACATTATATATCAATACACAGGTGGCAATATCCTGAAAGGAACCAGTTGCAGAGCCACATCTTTATGCACTGGACCACAAAAAATGCAATCGGGGAGGAGTGTTCATAAACAGTTTTAAGAAAACCTTTTTGGCAGCACTCATTACTCTTTCATTTTGTTTTTGAGATATTTATTTCTAGTCCAGATTTGTGTATTTTTGCTCCAGCTGTTGCATTTTCTCTCTGATATTATAAGTGTCTATAAATAAAATACAATGAACAATTTGTTCTCCTTTGAGACTGTGGTAAACCCAAATTGCACTGAGGTAGTTTTCAGTTAATCTGATTGCTAAGAGAAACTTCCTAACTATAAGGACAGTTACACAATGAAATAAAATTGCTATTGTCAAGATCATTTGTTTAAATCTCTTTTCCTGGATGTCTTTGTGTGTGTAAGAGAGAGAGAGATCTTCTGAAATGTAAGTATTTTGAAGAGGCTAATTCTTATTACCTAGAATCAGTTGCCAAGATCACAGCATAGCACACTGCATCTTTTATCTCGCCTTATCTTATTACCATTCAATACTGAGAGGGGAAAGGCCTTGCTAAAATCTTGGATTACTCCAGTTTTGTGCAACCCTATCTAATAAATGATACTGTCAGAAGAAAGCCAATGACTGTTTTTTTATGAATATATGGTCCTTCGACATAAGGCTCGGCCCTTGTACTGTACCTCAAGGAAAGTTGTGCGTGATTAATGAAGTGCAGGCCTGTGTTTACTTGCATCTCTGCCGCTGAAAATCATCTGAAAAGACCCTATGAGGAGGCATGATTTATACATAAACAGCATTTCGTTGATAGGTGGGAATGGAAGCCGAATTTGCAAAGGAAGAACTTGTTAAACCTTCTGTAGCACTTTATGCCTCTAAGCTAAACCAACCACAAGGAAGTTTAAAAAATTCAATCCTCAGCCGAGGAAATCACATCACTAATTAAATTGTTTTGAAATAGAAGAAAGGCAGCAGTTTCCCTTGGAAACTGTTTCATTTTGGCCTTAATCAAAAACAAACACTTGTTGCAGCCTGGTGATGCAATGAAACTGGGGAAGGGGATTAAGTATGTTTTCCCTCTTAATTCCAGTAATAAAAAAAGAGATTCCCAGACAGTAGTGCTTTCAATGTGACCATGCCCTTAATGTCAAGAGCCACAGTGGCTAGAACTTGGGATCTTTGGATCTGTGAACCACTCAGGGCTGCAGGGTCAGAAACTTCCCTGGATTATATGTTCTCAGGTCACAGAGAGACTCCATCTACAACCATTGCTTTCTCCTTGTCTGGCAAAGCTTCCAGTTTAGTCTTGGACTTTGCTTGGCATAAGATCGTCTTGACTTACCTGCCTGGCTGCTGCATCTAGCTCTGTGTATGCAAGTGTTGCTCTGATGTTTGCCTGAGGCTGGATTTGGCCTTGCTCCTGTTTCACATTCTGCTTCCCTGGGTAGAACTGCCTTGTGGCTGAAGATCTGGCACACTTGAGCTCCTCTTATGTCATGGCAGACCAACATTCATTCATGCATTTAGATTATTTATATCACACTTTCCTCACCAAAGTTGCTTACAACAGCATTCCCTGCCTAGATTTTATTCTCCTAACAGCAACAACCCTCTGAGGTAGGTTAGGCTGATAGAGAGCTTAAGTTCACCTACGTAGTGGACTGTAACAAAGTGAGAATTTGAATCTGGGTTTCCTAGTCTTACACTTGAAGCCAACTTCTTCAGAAGTGAGGCTCACAAAGCAAGCATATAATGCAACAAAATGTGGTAGTTAATAAAAATTAATTTACTGGCTGAAATCTTACAAAGTGCCACCCCAAGGAAGGTGCAGAGGTTAGTTCTTGGCCTTCCCCCAGAGGCCCCTTGTGGTCCCAAAATGCCAGTGTGGAAGGTCAGGGCGCTTGTTTCTATAATGCCATGCAATACAAGAGACTGTACTGAGGAGAAGGAACTGGGCAAAATCATCACTCCCTCTTGTGCTAGCAGAGGAAGCTTATTCTCCACTGGTGAAAGGAAGATCTGCCTGATTTCTGCTCCTCACTGTCACCCCATCAGTGCATGCCATTTTGCCCATGAGAGCCTCTGACCCTTGGTATCAGCTATTTGAGGGTCAGACTCAGAGGGGTTGCTGGGGAAAGGGTAAGGCCGAGATGATCTGCTTTTGTCAGCTTCTTGCACATCGGTTGTCATAGTCAACCTAATATAATTAGTGATCCTACTATCTCAATGTAGAATGGACTTTGCTGAAATGAATTATTTTCTTTAAAAACTAAAGTAAAAAAGTGAAGTAAATAATTTTATTTCCAGGCCCCTCTCAAAACTGAGTCCCATCTTATTCCTGGGGATGTACAACTGGGAATGTAATGGGACTGGACTGCCATTCTTCATGATTCCCCAAGCTTTTCCCCATGAGTTTGAGTGCCAACTCCTCTTTCCCCAATTTTGTTTTGTTAGTTGGTAGTAAGGAGGGAGCTTGTGATGAAGCAGGTTTTTGACCAGAGCTCCACTGTATTCCTCTGGGGTGACCTAGGAAAATGTAGTCCCCTAGGAAATACATTTCTCAGGGTAACTGGCACAGGGGATATTACTGTGCTTGCATAAATCCCAAGTAAGGAACCTACATTGCCCAGTGAGCCTCGTGCTAGAGCATCATCCAAGGAGCTTAACGGAGCCCCTTCAGAAAGGCTTCTCTATTACCATTTGTAAATTTGGACTGGAAAGAGTAGGCAATCTCTACTGGGGAAAGAAGAATAGAGCCCTTTCAGAACCAGTCTTCATCCAATCACAATGGGCTAGGAAGGCTAAAATATATTCTGAGCATTTGTATTCTGAAATGTTATTACACAATATAAATAACTTAGGCCCTGGCCAGACGTGCCGGAAAACGCAGGGGGGAAGTGCAGCTATTTGCGCCGTCACATTCTGATGTGCTATTATGTGATCAGATGCGACGGCGGCTTCCCCGCAGCAAAGAGGACGACGGGGAAGGAAGCCGCGCGCTGGCACGATCACACCGAGAGGCTTCCATAGGCAGCCCGTGGCAAAGCGTTTGCTAGTGCATGCGGTGGACTAGTTTTATACTGTGCAGCTTCAGCGGCTTGCCACGGGGTTGCCACGGGAGTGCTATGCCTCCCAGATGTTCCCGTGTGATCGTGCCCGGATACTCTGCGGGACTCCCGTGCCTTCAGCAGGGCAAATGCTCCATGTGACTGGGGCCTTATTTTGTTTTGCAAATATATACATTTACATGGTAAAGCCAAGGATACATTGATAAACCACATTGTAGTTGCATGATTTAATGTGTGCAGCTTCTCATGTGACAGTTTTAGGATGTTTTGGTAATCATTAGTAATTCATGGAGACCGCAGATGTTATAGCTCAGCAATTAGAAGCTCAATTTTTAAAGGGAGACAGTTAAGTACATGTATCTCCAGTCCAAAACCTAGTTCAACTATAGCAAAGGACTTTGGGTGAACAGAAATCCTATTTAAAACAAATTC
>NW_015164195.1:249579-267260 GCF_001447785.1 Gekko japonicus
AGCAGGACTCCCAAATGGCAGAATAGAGCTGTATTTTTCTCCACTTTTCTCCTTGGCACATATGTACAACCACATGTAAGTGCCGCAGCATGTAATGGAGATTAGAAATAGACTGCATTTGCCAAATCCCCATTCAGCTTTCCCTCTCTGCTCACTGGATCCTTGTTCACCTAAACTTTCCAGTACTTAAGGAATGTGCTAACAATTTAAAAGCCTGAAATGTACTAAAATATAGGAGCACTTCTAAGTAAGCATATTGTAACATTCTGCTGTCAGCAGTCTTTGAGGGTTGTTACAAGCACACCCCTTCAACTGATCATTGATATCTCTGCAGTGCAGGTGTGATAGAGGCTGTATCCCATGTGCTGTTGTTCAGTCATTTTTATAAAAAAGTTAGAGATGATGTAATTGTTGCATTCTTGTCTATGATACTAGGTCAATAAGTACAACAGCTAGTTACCCTTTTGCTTGCTGGGGAGAATGTACATATTACTGCAAAAATGGCAAGAGACTAGATCTTGCATTCTGAAAGAACTCTGTTAAACATGCTATATTTTGTTTTAACGATTTATTTAATCTTTATTTAAAACATTTTCATGCCGCCATTCTATGCAATTTGGGTCCTCAAGACAGCACACATAAAAACATTAGAATATTTAAACAATTAAAAAAATTGAAAGTATGAAATAATTTAATAAATGTGCTCCTTTAGGGGACATGCAACCCCATCTAGAACAGGGACTAATCCATTTCCCATGTCAGGTCTTCCACCTACCAGTAGCACCTCCATTTTGTCAGATTTCAGTTTCATCTTGTTAGCCCTCATCCATTCCAAAACTTCCTCCAGGCACCTGTTCATGGTTTCCATGGAATCCCTGGGAACTGCTGGTAGTGTAAGACAGAACTGAGTGACATCTGCACGTTGGTGACAACTCAGTCCAAATCTCCAGATGACCTCTCCTAGTGGCTTTACATAGATGTTGAAAAGCATGGGGGACAAGATAGAACCTTGAGGAACCCCAGGGGCCAAGGGGCAGAGCAGAAGACCCCCAGCCCCACACTATGAAACCAACCAAGATAGGACTGGAGCCACTGCAGAACAGTGACTCCCAGTGCTGGTCCTGAAAAGTGATCCAGAAGGATACCATAATTGACAGTACTGAAATCCACCGTGAAGTTTAGGAGAGTTAACAAGGACACAGTGCCCCTGTCCATCTCTTGGGGCATGTCAACCCCCAGGCAAAGAAGGCTATTTCAGTCTCATAACCATGCCTGAAAACAGATTGGAATGGATCCAAACAATCCACTTCATTCAGGAATTTCTGAAGTTGGTCAGCCCCACTCATTCAATCACCTTGCTCAATTTTATTACTGAAATATCTGTTGACCGTATAATAAATGTTGTTGTTTTACTTGATCCATCTTCTGTAGCAATTATGATGTTACAAAGTTGGTTATGGAAGTAAATAACCTAAACAGACCATTGGCTTCATGTCCTTTCTTTTACCTTCTTAGGTTGTCTGTTTAGGCAGAAATCTGTGCATGCTATTTTATCTTCATTCTGTAATTTCCCTATCCTGAATCAAAAGATTTGTTGAACGTTATCGGACACATGAAATTACCTCATACTGAATCAGACCACTGCTCTGTCAAGGGCAGTATTGTCTTTAATATCACTTACTACCGGATGCGGTAAGCTGGGGATGTCAAGGATTCAATTTGGGAACTTCTATATGCAAAAGATGTTGTACCACTCAGCCACAGCTCTACTGCTGGACCAGAAAGATAATGCACGATTAAATCAGCACAAATTGACTCTTCCTGCCCCATCCTATCAATCTTTACTTTATGCTCTTTTCTTGTGGCATTTGCAATCTGTCTATAAATATTGCGGAAAAGGTGTGTAATAGAGGACAACTTGTCAGACTTCTCTTTTCAGCTCAACATTAGTAAGATTCCCATTTAAATATCATTTAGCTTTTGGATAGTTATTTATTTTTATTTATGTAAACATTTGTATGTATGGCACCTGGTATTTTTGGCCACTGAGTGACAGAGTGTTGGCCTTGATGGGCCATTTGCCTGATCCAAAATTGGCTTCTCTTATGTTCTTATGTTATGTTCTTATATGTGTATGCCACCTTTCCATCCAACCAAGAGTCCCCATGGCAGACAACACTCACAACATAAAAACAAATTATAACATTACAGGATCCATGTTTAAAACATTGCCAAAACAAATGTTATATAAGGCCATACCTAGACTAAAAACAAGTTATAACATTACAGGATCCATGTTTAAAACATTGCCAAAACAAATGTTATATAAGGCCATACCTAGACGTTCTCTCTCTCTACCCTATCAAAGGCCTTTTCAGAATTCAAAAAGGCCAGTACAAGGGATAGTGTATTTGGATCAAATTGATACCACATCTTATGGCATTTTAAAACATTTGTTCCTTTAAAATCCTGCTTCCTTAAAGCTAAAATAATAATAATAAATTTTGGCCTCAAATGTACTGTGCAATAAATATGTTTAAAAGAACAATCTTGTCCACAAACTTGCAATAAAAATAGCATTTAACCTCCTACCTATTGCATGAGTTGTTGTGATCTTAAAGTCTTAGGCCAATAATTTGTCGTCCTTTGAAATTTGCTCAGTTTCATGTTCGTTGCATCTATGACACTGTCTAACCTTCTCATCCTTTGCCGTCCCCGTCTTCTTTGACCTTCAATCTTTCCCAGCATCAGGGTCTTCTCCAGTGAGTGCTCCCTTCTCATTTGGTGGCCAAAGTATTTGAGCTTCAGTTTCATTATCTGGCCTTTCAGGGAACAGTCAGGGTTGATTTCTTTTAGGATTGACTGATTTGATCTTCTTGCAGTCCAAGGGACTCTCAAGAGTCTTCTCCAGCACCATAGTTCAAAAGAATCTATTCTTCGGCACTCGGCCTTCCTTATAGTCCAACTCTCGCAGCCATACATGACTACTGGGAATACCATTGCTTTGACCATGCGGACTTTTGTTGGCAGGGTGATGTCTCTACTTTTTATCATGCTGTTTAGGTTCGCCATCACTTTCCTCCCAAGGAACAGGCATCTTTTAATTTCATGGCTGCTGTCACAGTCTGCGGTGATCTGGGGTCCCAGGAACGTGAAGTCTGTCACTACTTCCACAACTTTTTGCCAAGGAGTGTTGGGGCCGGATGCCATGATCTTAGTTTTTTTGATGTTGAGCTTCAAGCCCACTTTTGCGCTCTCCTCTTTTACCCTAAGTAAGAGGCTCTTTAGGTCCTCTTCAGTTTCTGCCAATAATACAATGATCCAAAAAACAAAAGGGTCTGTCAAGAACCTAAGCCTGGGTCCCCCTGGGTCACTGCTCTTTTGCACATGAGCAGCACCCAGCCCCATGGGTTCTCAAGGTTAAATGTACACAAATAAAGCAGACACTTATAAAAATCTATAAAGTTTATTGACTATATTTAAAACAGAATATTATTATGAAGCACAGTCTCCACTGATTAGCACAAAGAAATAAAAAAGCTAAGGGAGCGGTGGCGCAGGCTGTAAAAGCCTGCAATAATGATCTATCACCGAACAGCCAAGGATGTTCGAGTCCTACCGTGGCCGGGGTGAGCTCCCGGTCCTCGTCCCAGCTCCTTCCCACCCAGAGGTTCAAAAGCCCTAGGCAAATAGATAAATGGATACCTGCTCTTAGAGAGCGGGGGCACCCTCCTCCTTCCGACGGATTGGCGTGCAGCAGTGGTGGCTGAGTGGTGGCAGCAGGAGATGGGCGGCGATCCGGTGATCCAGCAAAACATGGCGGTGATCCAGCGACGAACGATGAGCGGCCCAGGTGGAGATTGGTCCAAGGGAGCGCGGCGGTGGACGACGTAGGCGGGGTCGGAGCCAATAAGGACGGAGGCCAGTGCTGCAGCCATCGCGTAGCCGTGTCTGTTGGGAACCACTCCAGAAGAGGGGTTCTGCGGAGGGAAGATCTTCGCTGAGACACCGTTGCCGAGGTAGAAAGAGCCTGCCGCGGAATAAGCCATATAAAAAAAGAGAACTACATAAAGAGAAGAACCCCGCTGCTTGGGTGCCTGGTAGGTATTCACCTCCCCCCTTTGAATTGTGGCCCTAGCTAGGTTATAAAATGTCTCTGTAAACCACTCCGAGCCCTCGAGAAGGAGCGGTATATAAATCAAATATGTAATGTAATGTAATGTAATCTAATACACTCAATACCTGGTATTGGATGGCACACCTTCTTAGAATATAAGAGTCCAAGCTAGAGGGTTAAGCATTCTCTACACAGCTGTTTATGATGATGTAGCATAACACAGCAAGAGTACTAGTGAGGTAAAATGAGAAGTTAGCATGGTTCCCCTCTGGCCTATAGCCTTATTATAGTCTTTTGCCCCCTGGCACCAGATGGTCTCTCAAATTCAATCAGGAAGCTCGCTCGATGGAACTCTCCAGAAGATGTTAACATCCACTCCTGATTCCCCCCTCCCATCTAGCTACACAACTGAACACAGGTTGTCACAATTAACCAATTACCACACTAATAATCATGTTAACCCTTGAAGGGAATCAGGGTGCTTTGCTTCAAAGGCTTTCGAATGTTAAGTATTAAATTGATGTTAACGTCAGAGCATGTTGATGTAAGTAATGGTCACCTTGCTTATCACTTGTATTAAAGGGTTTTTGCCTCACTTTTTATGCTCCATGAAATTCTCCAGTCAGGCCACTTGATCCTAGACACACAATTCCTGGAACATTTTCAAAGCCATTTTCATTGCCTTGATCTATCATTCTTATATGCTCGCAAAATGAGCACTTAGAAAATTCCTGAGTAGAGAACTAGGAACATGAAATAATAGTACTTAAATCCTCTCTGTCCTCATTTTTACACATGCTAAGTCTTTGATATTCTCTTATTTTTAGTTATTCTTTCCCCAATGTAAAAAGGTCACTAATGAATACCATAAGCAATTTCCAGTTAGAACAAATAAATTGCATGTGGAACACTGTTAATTTGGGGAAAAAATAATTTACTCCCTTGATGGGATTTGATCCTAGCCAGCTTTTGCTCTTTAGACTCCCATGTTTCTGCATTTCTTTGCAAACTTCGCAGCAATTGAATGATGGTCAGAAATTGTTTAGACTTCCATATGGTCCAATATTAAATTACCTCCTAGGGAGAATTTTTCTTTTCCCCTTATCTCTTATTCTATTAATCATCTTCATTTAACTCAGTAAACTGATTAATATTCTCTCCTCATGTTTTAATTAATTCCTACATAGCAACTACAGACCCCCAATAGCTTTGTGTCTTGATATTAGTTAACCATACTTTAAATACTTTAAAGTAAGTAAACCATACTTGCCATTTTGCATTGATAATATTACTGATCGATAATATTTGGCCTTTGAATTTCTTTTCCATTTGTCCAAGAGTTTTACATCATTTTCCTTGGAATTTCCTTAAATTATGTTATAAACAGTATTTAGTAGCTCCTGGTCTTTTTGCTTACTGCTAACTTCCTTTGTTGTTCTTATTTCCAAAGTTTTAATCAGTAACTTTGCACTAATTTGCCCTATTTACGCATATCCAGATTAATTAGTTGTAAGTGGTGTGGCCCAGCCCCAAGCAGGCTACTTGCAGCATAGGGGAGCACAGCTCACTTGGGGTCAGGCACTGGTCCATCTTGTCCCCCTTTACAAAAAAGTAATTCATTCCAGTTGCATGCAGACAACAACCTCTTTAATTGTTCATTCACCACAAACAGATACCAAGTTGCATGAATCTCACTGGGAAGTTGCTTCACTACTTCCTTGGCCAGGACCCTACTCACTCCTCACCCCACCCACCACATTCTTCTCAAGTCTACCTCTTTGAAAGTCCACCCTAGCATTTGGGTCCACCCTCAGGGCCATAGTCCACCTCCACCCCAACATCTCCATGACTGGTATAAGCCAAGAGGAATGTACAATTGCCCCTGATGGCAGTCGTAATGGCCAACCACCCTCACTCTACTTGGCTGGTTTCCAGCCACACCTACCCCATAGCCTCCACTGGGGTTTTGGTTCCTCCCCTAGGGCTTGGCAGGCCTTTGCCTGGTTCTTCCTCTGTCCCCATTATCAGCATCACCATGCCTTCCACCACTGCTACAGTCTCCACTGAGTTTGCTTGCTTGCTACCCAGGTTCCTCTGGTGACATTAGTAGTATAGTAGGGACACCATGCTCAATACTGTCATTTAGATTCCTTTTATATTCATAAATTCACCAGTAAATTCATTAGTCAATCAAATGGTCCAGTCAATCCAATTAGTGACATCCACAAGCAATGATCAAAGTATGGTTATTAAAGTAAAATATTTTTGATGTATTCCTGTTGGTTGTATTGACTCTCTCTCTCTGTCCACCCAGCGATTCAAAATAGATAAAATGGAAACCACTCCTTAGAGAGGGTGGGCACACCAATCTCCCTTGTGGGAGGGTGTTAGCTGACGGTCAGGACGTCCTGGTCGAGGTCGGAAAAAGGCAGAAGAACTTCTCGGCTACAAAAATCCCTGCAGTGGATGTTTCTGGCCAAGCGGTGGCAGTGTGGCGGTGTGACATACGGGTCCTGAAGCCTGGTCGACAAGCAGCCGTTCGGAAAATGACTGAGCCAAGCCAGAAAACGTTTACACCATGCAGTGACAGCGTGTGCAATTAAATTAATATATGTTATCTTCCCTATCCCCTATGAACATTGTTAGTCCCCTGTCTAAAATGTGTAACTGTACATCGCTTTGAGCCCACTGGGGAAAGCGATTAATAAATTGAAAGTATTATTATTATTGTTGTTGTTGATGATGATAATAATAATAATCTGCCTTGAGTCCACGTGAGAAAGATGGACTATAAATAATGTGGTTCTAATGTGGTTCTCCTTTCTTGTTTTACCCTTACAAGAACTCTTTGGGACAAGTTATCTTGAGTGAATGCAATTGGACCAAGGCTCACCCTAACAACTTCACAGCAGCCTGGTAATTTGAACTTGCTTTACCAGATCCTAGCCCAACACAGTAACTACTATACCACATTGTATCTTCAGTACATGACTCTTCAATACATGGCTCTGCCTGCAGTCAGATATTGTAATGGAGACTATAGTGGAGTCCTGGTGCAACTCCGAGGGGATATTCGGCTGCTCTCCTGTAGACACATTCTCCCCAGAAGAAAAAAACCTTCCTGCATCCACATTATTCACAATATTCAGAGGGGATGATGGATGGCATAGCATGGAATGGTATATGGCTGGAATCCATTGGAGCAATTCAACAGGAAGAATAATTTTGGCCCACAGAGTATGACCTTCCCACCCCCACCCCCCGCTGCAGCCCCCAAAATGCTGTGCCTGTCCCTTCATGCAGCATTTTGGACTACAGCAGGGAAGGAAGAGGAAAAGTCATGCTTCACAGGCAGAAAAATTTAGTTGAACCTAAGGCTATATATGAAATTGACAAGTATATTCAGATTTGGTTGAGTAGCATTTGAACATTTGTGCACTAAGCCCTGGGTTTGCTTTTCTCTGGAAGTATCTTGTCAATGAACCTTTCTTTGCTGTATCCTCCCATGCTTCTTCTGGTCCTTGGATTCCTTCCACAAAAACAAACAAGTCTCTTCCTTTAGGCAACTGGAATTTCTAGCTGTATTGTAAGCACTTGTCTTTGGCAGCAATGAGTCAGGGGATGGCTTTTGAACTTTTAGCTGTTGCTTTTAACCCCTAAGTGGAAGAAGAAAATGAGTAGAGATATTTGTTTGAGGGGCTACTAATGGGTTGGAGCACCTGTTCTATGAGGGAAGGCTGAAGAGTCTGGGACTTTTCAGCCTAGAATGAAGATGGCTAAGGAGGGGGGGGGACATGCCATAGGTTTATAAAATTATGCATGGATGGAGAAAATGAACACGGAGAGAGGTTTGCCTCCCTCTCCCAAATCCTAGAACATGGGGGAACCCGATGAATTTGTTGGGTAAGAGGTTCAGGACAGACAAAAGAAAATACTTCTTTATTCAATGAGTAATTAAATTGGGGACGTTACTGACAGGGATTTTAATGATAGCCACAAGTGTAGTTGGTTTTAAAAGGTGTTAAGAGAGATTCATGGAGAATGGATTCATCACCTGCTGCTAGGCATGGTTAGCAAAGGGAACCTCCATACAGAGAGGCAGCAAACCTCTGATTACCAGTGCTAGAAAACAGCACCATGGGAAGGCCTTGGCCACCATGCCCTTTTTGATGGCCTTCAAGGGCAACTGATTGATGGCCAGATACTACTGGTCTGATCCAGCAGGTTACTTCTTGTGTTTTTAATATGCACATCAACACAGAAAGGATAAAGCAAATTCATCTTCTGTTTGTAAGAATAAACAAAAATTATCTTCACTAAAATTAGAGGTTTTCATTTTGTCCACATATGCAATATTAGTTTTCCATATTAGAATTTCTTGTTTGTTCTCGGCAGGCCTGGCATTCCTTAACAAATCAGTTCTTGTTCCAGGGGAGAGAGGAGGGGGCTTTAACTTTTAACTACTACTTTGACTACTAATTTTCCCTCTGCAGCCAAAGTGCTTGCTCATTAATTTTTACAAGCATGATTGTAATTGCATGAGTATGAAATTATGATCATGAAAAAGAAAAGAAAAATGGCCTAATCAGCAATTGAGGCCCCCCCCCCCCCGCAGAACTGATTCAGAAGTGTTGTGGTCACCACTAGTGAATAGGAAACAACAAATCAAGCCAAGAAACAGAAGTAACTGTACAACAAAGGAAACAAGGATAAACAACATGTAAATGGATCTTAGCAGGAGAAGCAAGATCTTTCCTGAATGAGACACTATCAAGTAAACATAAAGTAAGATTTTTTCCAGGGGGATGAACATTGCTGCATTTTTTGTGGAGAATATAATGCTATTATTAAGTGTTATGTAGAACAGTCATTTATACTTCACCCATCACTTGGAGTCTCAGAGCCGTTTACAATCTCCTTCCCTTCCTCTCCCCACAACAGAGGTAGGTGGGGCTGAGAGAGCTCTGAGAACTGCTCTTGAGACAACATCGAGAGAAATGTGGCTTGCCCAAGGTGGAGCTGCATGTGGAGGAGTGGGGAATCAAACCTGGTTCTCCCAGAGTAGAGTCCATGCTCCTGACCACTATACCAAACTGACAAAATTTTGCTTCCAGATGATTACAGAAAAAAGAATGTCAGAACAAAACACAAGTGTTCTGGTGTGGAAGTAACCTGCCATATTACCATTAAGATGTGCTTTTCCGAACAAGGATTTTACCCTTTTGTTGGATGCTGGGTAACACAAACTCTAGCTGCCATTCCCTAAAGTTGTAAATCTTTTCTCTTTTCATGGTTGACAGATTTGGAAAATGGTAAAATAGTAAGGAGCATTCGTATCAAAAACAAGCAGCATTAGCAAGTGGATTTATGGCCTTTGTAATAACAACCACCATCAGGTGGAAACTCAGTTGCTTAACTTCTCAACAATTCCGTTGTAGCCTGTGACCTAGGAAGCTATGACGTCTGTGTCAGCAGGATTGAGAAGCCTCGACTGCCAGAGGCCCTGCAGCTATGAACTCCAAGTCAGGGGAAACTGGAAGCTCATGAGTTGCAGCAAATACACACAGCAGCAGAAAAGGATGGGTGAATGCAAATGTCAGGAGATGGAACTAGGGTTGCCAACTCCAGGTTGAGAAATTCCCTAAGATTTGAGGTCAGAGCCTGGGGAAAGGGGGAGTTTGGGGAAGGGATGGAGCTCAGCAGGGATATGTGTCCGCTCTCCAAAGCACCCATTATCTTCGCGGAGGAACTGATCTCTGTAATCTGGAGATCAGTTGTAATTCCAGGAGAGCTCCAGCCCATATCTGGAGATTGGCAACACTAGCAGAGCAGAAGCATGGTGAACTTGCATTGGCCACAGCAGTCAATCAGGAGGGTCCGTTTGTTTATCCAGATTTTAAACCTACTCTGTTGTGAAAGACTTGAGGCAAGTACAGTTTTTTAAACAAGTATATAATGTGTGAAAATAAAGCCAGGATCAGTATCTGCCATTAGAAGAGCCATCACTTGAAGATGAATTTGGTGGGAGAAAGTGATCAGATCATAGTTATTGTGCATTCAAACATGTTCTTAATTTGTCCTGTTTCAGTGCAGAAGTTTCAAGTCATCTGGAAAAGCTCACGTCACCCAGCCTCAAGGAAAAAGACTTAATCCACTAATGATTAAAATATAACCATGCCTCCCATTAATTATTTACTTATGGACCTGAAGGCCTACAGAAAGTCACACAAGTCTACACAATGTGCTGAGATCTGACCATTTATAACATATACTTCTCTAATATGCACATACTGTTGGAGAAGAGCAAAAATTAGATCAAATAGGAATTCTGAGGATGTACTATGACTGACAACAACATCTATGGAGAGATCCTGAAAATATAGGATTGCCAACAAACGTAAAAAAAACATGTACCTTTAATAGAGGCTGAATGTGTGAAGACCCAAAACAGAAATACAATTTAAATAAACAACAGGACAAACCCTGAAGTATAATATACCATTTCTTGGGATAGTCCTGGATCTACTGGCCCAGCTCATTCAGGGCCATGGACTAAAAGCCAAAGGCCTCTGGCCAGGTCCAGAATTAAATACCATAGAGTTTTCCCTCGGATGACCGTGGCCCTGCCCCCAGTGTGCCCGGCATGCCCGCATCACTTCTGGATGACGCGCACGTCGGGGTGGAGTCCCCCCCGGGGCCTGATCCGCCGCCGGCGGGGAACGGGCCTCTGGGGCGGGGTTTTCCCCGCCCCCCGGGGGGACTTGGCAAGCCTAAATAACACTGATGTATGGCTGAAGTGGGCCATTTGCAGGGGGAGAATTGGTTCCATTCACTGATCCTTCCACATAAGTGACTTCCTCATTGTCAGGTTCTATAGTCAGATCACACCATACAGCGCTTCATAAGAAGTATTCTGTTTATTGGTAGTTCATAACTATGACACTTGAACTGTTTTTGTCAGGAATGGCCCAAAGCAGCAGGGCCCCCAAAGTTATAGTAGTTTCAAAGCACCCCCCATTACAAACATAAGCCAATAAGCATTGTGCATGATCCCGCGCGTGCAAGAGAAAAGTGAGTGGGAGAAAGTGAGCTGTTCGTTCCCAACAGGTCAGGAGCAGCTGGAAGCCCAAGGTCAAAAAAGCACACACAGATAACAACCCAGACAGGAGACATCGTTAGTGTACCAGGAGGGAGGATCACTCCCCACATATTCCAAAGACATGGCAGTGTTAACTGACACTCCTCTTGGCAAATGAGGAAACAGACATTTTCCAAGACAACACCTGGTTCTGCCCTTAATGTGATACATACAGTTTTCACTGGGAATATTCGAATGAAGGTAATTCCAGTGTCATGCATTTGGTATAGAAATATGTGTGAAGCATCCATGCAACTACTTCTGTACTTTTCCAGGCCTGCAAGTATTTGATTTCTACCAGAAGCAAGAATCTCTTTATAGTTAAACAGAATGCAAAAAAAAAAAAATACACATGAAACTGCCATACTGTCAGACAGATGATCTGTCAAGGTACAGCTGGGAGGAGGAAGATATGGCTGAGATCTTTACTCCAAATGCCACTGCTTGTGGATTGAGTATGTAGAGAGAAAGGGAAGAGGATGCAAGATTCTCATACAGATGGATCCAGCTTTACAAACCCAACATACCTTGTTTGAACTCCTATAAAATAAACCTTTTCCTTGTTGTACTCTGCCTGGTCCTCATGCCTATTATTCAGCCAAAAGGGAGGTCTGAAGGTCTTGGGAGGGTGCTCTGGGCCTTCTCAAGGGATCCTAAATCCAGAGTGATGGCAGCGTCAGGTGACAACCCAACTGACACCCCACCTGAGCCGTGACAGCGTGAAATAGACCAGCAGTCTGACTCAGTGCAAGTCAACTTTGTATGTAGTATCTGCTGGGATTTTTTAGGTTGGAGGTTGTGGTATTACTAAGACAGACCATCCTGGAATTCCTCTACAAGAATGGGGGAATTGGTGCTTTTGAAGGTCTTAGATAGAGATCTAAGCCCTGCTATCTGAAGCTCTTTAAACTGTAGGTGCCAGAGACTGAATCTGGATTACCCAGAGAAAACATAGGCTGCTCCACCACTGAGCTTTGCTGTCTTGAAAGTTGCCACCACATTTCCCATTCTTTTTCTCTCCTGGCATGCACAGAAGATCAGGCTAGTTTCACAGGACAATCATAGATTTTCCTGCAGTCAAAAGCCACAGGAGTCCTTTGCAGGGTTTCTTGTAGCATAAGATCTAAAGGTTTAATACAGAACTGTATAACTGCTTATTCTTGTTCTTGCTAACTATGACCTTGGGGCTTACCTGCTAGTACCAATACACCTGTCTAGGAATAAAAATTTATTACCTTTTAAAATGCAGAGAACATTCAGTCAAATATCACTTTTGGCTTCCAGGGTTATAAGAAGTCTGGATAATGTCTAGTTATCATACATAAACATTGTTTTTGTGCTTAACACCTTTTAGTTAATTAGGTAAACGGTGTTTATAAGTAATGATTGCTACTTTTTAAAACTTCTCCCCAATGAAGAATTTTTTTCAAACAGACTTTTGCATCATCAAAAGAGCCTTCCTAAATAAAAGGCATTATGATTATTATTACACTCTTTATTTTGTCTTCTCCATTTTGTGTCCTCCATCAACATGGGGACAAGGTTCATATCAATATGGTAAATTTGGGATTTGGAATTCCATTTATTATTTCTAGGATCCTGAGGAGATGCAACTGCTTTACATTTTCTTTTTCTTCTGAACTTTTGATAATATAATTTAATACAGATGTACTGTAGCAAATATCCACTGCCAGGGATACAGATTCTACAGTACAAATATCTCCAACTTTAAAACAGAGAGAGTAGACTTTCTTAATGCTGAAAATATTTGGTCAGAATTCAAGTGGATAAGAAAGGCTGTCAAGCAGTTTTATCAAGCTATAAAGTCTTCTGCAAATGAAACTGAATCTGCAGTGTAGGTGTCACTGGAAGCAGCTGAAGTATGTATGCCAGTTCCTTAGCTGCTATAGCAATCTGGAGAGTGAGCCTATGTCAGACTTCCCATGCTCTTTGAAGAGCTGCCAGGTTTTACACTTGTTTCAGATTAATACAATCCGGAGACACCACTGGAGCTGCAGTTCTGTTATGGCAGTGGTAACACTGAAACTCAATGAACCGAGAAAACTCAAGTCCAGAGCTACAATTTGTTTGCTCTCTAACCACAGTGTGGACCCCAAGGGCTTAGAACCTGGACAGGTCATATAAGGTTTACATTGTATTAGCTTTCTCTACAAATTCTCTGCATTTCCAGTGTCAGTTCTCAATATGGTTGTCACAGAATCTTTTTCTAATGTCCCCTGGTATCTAAGACACCATTTACACTGATGGCACAATATTCTTGAGAGTAATGCCAAAAAACTTTGTATATACATTTCACCTCTGGAAAAGGTACTATTAGATTGTTCAACAAACAGCGTCAATCCCTTCCACAACATAAAAACGTGTTATATGTCATTTTATTTAGCTGTTGAGAGAGTGGTTCTTCTACTCAGAATCCTGTTGCTCTGTTTACTAATAGAGAGCCCTGAAAATCAGCAGCCCCCCGCAAGCCACACACCATAAACTCATCCCTCACCTTTTCATTTAACAGTTACATATGTTACAACAACCCGTGTGAAGGTTGCCGAAAAACGCTGCTATATGGTTGCACTCCATATAGTGAATGTAACATCTGAAAAACAATTACTGGACATGTCAGCCAAATCATACACTGTATCTTCCTAACAGCAATGGTAGTGGTTGACACCGGTGTAGGATATTGTTTGCACCTCAAGAGGGGTTTCAAACATATTCCCAGATTCTGGAGCAGTGTGCCTGATTAGTGTTTTGCTTCAGAGTTTTGTAACAAGAGGCTAGTATTTTCATAATGAGGGACTTCCTGCACCATTTCTGAAACACCATTGCAAAGGCTTGACTCCCAAGACCCATTCAGGGGTCCCCAACTTGGGAGGCAAGCATGCGGGCACAGCTTCCCCTAAATGGATCCTGCCTGAAGCCCCAATGCCTTTGAAACTGTTCAAAGCAGACTGGGTGGTGGGGCCTGGGACATGTGGCTTTAAATAGAAGAGGAGTGGACCTCAATGAAGCCTGCACCTGCATCCTCAAGTCTCACCCCATCAAGATACAATTCCTGGTAGCCAACCATTGGCTGGCTGTAGGGAAGGCAGCCCGAGCTCCACCCCTCTGCAGCAAAGAATACACGGCCCCTTTCCTTCCCAGTGCCTGGCCCTGCAGCCACAAAGTAGCCTTTGGTAAGTCTGTGGCCAACATTTGTTGCTCTATGTGCACTGCATATACCAGAGCTCAGCAGCTGGAAGCCCCTTGGCCAAATATGGCTCTGCAAGCAGTGGTGCCAGATGAAAACATTAAAAATCTGTAGCAATATGAACATGATGGTGCCTTATACAAAAATAAACCACTGGTTCATCAGTTCAGTACTCTCTACGCCGACTAACACGCAGAGAGCAGCCTTTCACAGCACCAGCTATCCAAATCCTTCATCTAGTAATACCAGGGATTGAACTTGGGGGCCTTCTGCAAGCACAGCCCACACTCTAATACTGACTCCTCCCTCTACATATGCTAAGCCTGAGAATTAAGGGGAGATGCCCTCCTGACTGTCCCACAAACTGAAGATGTTTGTTTGAAGGGTTCACGAGAGAGGGCCTTTTCTGGGGCAGCCCACGGTTATGGATCAACCTCTCCATTGAGGTGTGCCTGGCCCACTCATTGTTGATCTTTAGGAGGCAGTTGAGGACAGTTTTATTTAGGACTACATTTTGATTGATTTATTAATTTATTTTATTCTTATTGATTTGATTGATTGATTGATTGATTTAGCATTTATTATTGGCAGTCCTAATTGGAGCTTGTAAACTGATTTTTATGGGTTTTCCTTTCTTTTCCAGGGCTCCTCTGATCAATAGATCTTGAGCAATGACTAAAGGAGTACTCAGTTTCTGAAGGAAAATATGATAAATTGAATAAATAAACTAAAATAGACAGGAATTTAGCAACCAATAAGGTTATATTCAGATCACTGTCTAGCATCACACAGAGAATAACATCCCTTTGAGAATTACTGAATGCTAAATTTGATAAAAGAGATAAAATCCATTGATTCCTAAAAACAGTATAAAAGGAACATTCCAGAATTTAATGAGATAAAGTATCAATTTTACTAGGCCACAAGGAGAAAGACGATCTGAATATGGAATATTACAAAAACTCCCATGCCGTACTTCAGAAGGGTTAAAGTTAAGATGAGCTAGAGCAAATGCTGTAACATAATGAGGAATCGTTAAGTATGTTGTATAGGACAGCAAGGACTGAGGTGGTAAAATGCCAAAGAATTGGGTCAAACAAACTCTTATGGGTTTGTATAAGTGTTGTTTTTATTGCTTTTTTATCATGTTTAATTTATATTGTAAGCCACCTTGAGTTAAACAAGGAAGAAGGGTGGCTAACAAATGCCATAAATAAATAAATAAGCCAGTGCTTTATCATTTCGGCTAATTTCCCAAAGTCCATTTTGGGGGTAGAGTTGGAGCCACTTATCTCCTTTTCCTCTCTCATATCTTTCTAGACAACTAAGGGCCAAACCAGGCAAGATGCTTTGAGTTCCATGATCACCCTTCCCCCCTTGAGATTGCAGTGCACAGTAAGGGTGTTATTAGGCTGGAGAGGAGGCTACTTTTTATTTTACTTGGTACACATTTTAAATGTGGATTTAGAAGTTGACTTGAGCAAAAAATAAAGTCACGGTATAAGTATTTTTAAATTAATAAATCCATGTACCATTTCCCAACCCTAGGAATCTGCTATTTGACCTAGTGAAGCAAATTTAGAGGAACTCACATCTAACAGGTTTCTAACAGGTCAGAAAGGGCACCCTGGACCATTTCAAGTTAGCAAAATGGTCAAGGGAAAAGATTGAAACTCTCCCCCTCTTGGTACACTATGCCCTGATTAGAATTGGGCCTCATCTGCCTAATAATCACATTTTTAAAAAAGCTGGGAGCTCTGATCACAGAGTGCCTAGCATCTTGTCTGGTTTGGCCCTAAGCCTTCCACAAGCCAAGCACTCCAACAAATGGAAATCTAAAGCATGCTTTTGGTTTGGGTTTGGCAGTTTCTTGTAGAACACACAGAGAGAGCTGAGAATAAGACAATGATTTGCTTGTAAAAGCAGAACCATTTTTTTCACTGAAATGTATCATTAAGAACAAAGCTACTAACTCAAAACTCCTTTATCTGAGCATGAAGGGATGAATGAGAAGCTAAAGAGAACCCTAGAAATATGCAGGTACTGTGAAGAGCTAAAACCAGTTCTGAAAGTCCTCATTTCTTTATGGGGTATTAATCCTGAACTGCTTTCTTGACTGGACAGCAGCTGCTTTTTCAAAGAAAACAACGGAACTAGAAAAAATTTAAACTTCTGTGGGTTGGAATACACACCACAGCCATCAGCCCAAAGGCTACACCATGGGGGTCTTTGAGCAGAAAGCTCCCATTCCTGCGTGGGAGCAGAAGAACCAAGAACTGTTTGGACGATTATTCCTCAAGAATGGCCAATGTGATCCTTTTCATGCTATATAAACACAGGCACCTCCCCTCCCCCTCATTCTTGGCAAGAGGAGGTCTTCTGAAATTTTTACAACTGCATTGGAAAGTATACTAATATAGTTGGAAGAAAAATGCTTGTAGGCCCAGCACTCTAAATAACTCTAACATCATACTATTTGTATAAATAGGGAATTGGCCAAAAAGACTGACACAACCACTTTTAACTTTAAAAGGGATAACTTCTCTGATATGAGGGGACATGTGGAGAGGAAACTGAAAGGAAAAGTAGAAAGGGTCAAAACCAGTGTTCCCTCTAAGCTGAGTTAGTGTGAGCTAGCTCACAGTTTTTTAGCCTCTGGCTCACACATTTTTGTCTTAGCTCAGGAAGGATGGCTCCAGAGCAAACTAATTTATGTGGTGGCCAAATTGCCTGCTTACGACTTTAATGCCAGTAGCTCACAAAGTAGAATTTCTGCTCACGAGACTCCACAGCTTAGAGGGAACATTGGTCAAAACCATTGGGAAAGCTTGGAAACTATTTAAAACTACGATCCTAGAAGCTAAAAAAAAATATTCCGCAGGTTAGGAAAGGCACAAATAGGTATAGGAAAAAGCCTGCATGGTTAACAAACAAAGTAATGGAAGCTGTAAAAGGTAAAAAGGATTCCTTTAAGCAGTGGAAAGCTAGTCACAGTGAGACTGATAAAACAGAAAACAGGCTATGGCAAATAAAATGCAAGTCTGTGGTCAGGCAGGCAAAAAGGGAATATGAGGAGCATATAGCAATAAACGTAAAGACCAACAATAAAACTTTATTCAAATACATTAGAAGCAGGAAACCAGCCAGGGAGGCAATGGGGCCCTTGGATGACCAAGGGGTAAAAGGAGTACTGAAGGATGATAGGGAAATGGCTGAGAAGC
>NW_015164195.1:267914-294430 GCF_001447785.1 Gekko japonicus
GGCAGAGACTGACCAAGAGAGAGGTCTTGGAGCCGTAGTAGATAACTCACTGAAAATGTCGAGACAGTGTGTGACTGCAATAAAAAAGGCCAATGCTATGCTGGGGATTATTAGGAAGGGTGTTGAGAACAGATCAGCCAATATCATAATGCCCCTGTATAAATCAATGGTGTGATCTCATTTGGAATACTGTGTGCAGTTCTGGTCACCACGCCTTAAAAAGGATATTATAGCTTTGGAAAAAGTGCAGAAAAGGGCAACTCGAATGATAAAAGGGTTGGAACACTTTCCCTATGAGGAAAGGTTAAGGTGCTTAGGGCTCTTTAGCTTGGAGAAACGATGACTGAGGGGTGACATGATTGAGGTTTATAAGATTATGCATGGGATAGAGCAGGTAAAGAAAGAGGTACTTTTCTCCCTTCCTCACAATACAAGAACTCGTGGGCACTCCATGAAATTGCTGAGAGGTCGGGTTAGAACGGATAAAAGGAAGTACTTCTTCACCCAAAGAGTGATTAACACATGGAATTCACTGCCACAGGAAGTGGTGGCGGCTACAAGCATGGACAACTTCAAAAGGGAATTAGATAAGTATATGGAGCAGAGGTCCATCAGTGGCTATTAGCCACAAAGTATAGATAGGGACTCTGGGGCAAGTGATGCTCTGTCAACTTGGTGCTTGGGGGGGAGGGTCCTGGCCCCACTGGTGGACCTCCTGATGGCACCTGGTATTTTTAGCCACTGTGTGACAGAGTGCTGGAGTGGATGGGCCTTTGGCCTGATCCAACATTGGTGTCTCTTATGTTGTTATGTACTAACAGTTTTGTGACCTAGCTCAGATATTCTCTGCAAATTCTCCCAAATTCTGCCTGCTCTGAAAAAAAAGTCCTGATATAATTGATAATAAGATCATTAGCAACCATTGCTAACACCAAAAATACCAGGATGCTAACTTTTTATTGTTTTGGCTAGATATAGTGGATGTTTTTCTTTTCCAGTGTGCCATCACTAAAATCTTCAGATGATATTATTTTCATCCTTTCAAATGAACGTCCACTGAATACATTTGGCAAGTTCAGCCTACAATCTTATGTAAACTTTCTTAAGTTACCCCTATTAGACTAATTTTGGAGTAAGATTGGGCTGCGCATTCCCCACTGAAATCAAAGAGACTGAAATTAATCATGCAACCATTGTTTTAAAATGGGAAGTGGCTACAAATGTGTAAGATGGATAAGAGCCTGGCTTTGGGTGTAACCAGCCAGAATGAAAAATAGAATGCAGAAGGCTGGTTTTTAATGCTAATGGACAAGATAAAGACCTACAAGTTAATGTGGAAGCACAAAGAAATAATTTTAGAGGAAATGAAAATGTAAGACATTGGATTCTGTTTTTGACAAGTTTTGTTATACTGGTATTCCTTTTTCTGGAATAACTGAACAGACACTATAATTAGAAACCATTTTTATGAATGAACTTTTAATTCTTTGTAGTATTTATGTTTGTAAATCTTTTAATATTAAAAATAGAATATAAGGGCTGTTGCTTTTACTACATGTCAGAAAAAAATCATTTCACTGTTACAAACATTGGCTCAAAGGTTTCCTTAACAAGAGGACTGCTGGCCAGTATAAGTTAGGAAAATATGAAAGATTTAAGATAGGGGAAACTGATGAGATTAAATCAAGCTTCGTAAAAGATCAGCTCCATATCTGTAAGAATGTATAAACAGGAAGAAATCCAAGCAAAGGCTTAAATGTAAAAATGACAATGTTACACATTTTATTATGAATTCTGGGAATGTGGTCTGAATGAATGCAAATATCAAGATACTTTGCTTGTTTTACTTGGCTTTTACTTGGGTCTGGTTGAAGAGACAATAGCTTCTGAGAGAGGGAACAGCGTGCTACTGTCTCTATCTGGAAACTTTCTAACACAATTACTTGTGCTATTTGTCTACTTCAGGAGAAAGTACTGCATATAAAGATAGGCATGTTTTGGCAGAAAAATCAGGACGGGTTTGCAATATACTGGTGCTTCTTTTTTGGAAATACTTGTGTTGATATATCCAAGGAACTGTATGGATAACAGGTTTGTAAGAAGAATCTGTTTTAAAGGAGAGATACACAATTAAATAAAGTACACAGAACAAGGACAGTTTCCAAAAGAGTTTAATAAATAATGAGGATTCATTTCTTTACTGTATAAACTATAAATATACCATAGAGTCCTCATAACTTAAAATAATTTACAGGCTGAGGTAGGGGACTGGGAGTAAGTGGGCAGGGAGAGGAGGATAGTTGGTCTATTTCAGAGGTTATCTGTTTTCCTACTGATTACACACACACAGGCGGTGTCAATCCGAATGAAGCGCCAGGCTGCCTGTTTGCCTGCCATGGTCAGTGCCTTAACAAAGGTATGTGTGGTGGTGCAGTAGGAATTCCAATGCCTGGCGTCAATGCCCCTGCACCCACTGGACACTGGTTTAGGGTCTCTGCACTTGGTCTCAAAAAAATACTGCTTGTAAGCACTGTTGTTAATGTTCACATCCACCATCACAGTCACCTCTTTGCCTTTGATGTCTGTTGCTGTGGTTTTGTTGGCCACCCACACACTAATACTGTCACACACAGAATACTCCCCACGATTGTGCACGGGGTGTGTTGAACGCTTGGCTCGGCTATTCCTGTTGAGAGTGTCTGTGCTGTCCAGGAACTCCACACCCTGATCATCCCTTGACAAAGGAGGTGGCTGAGTGCTGAACAAAACCCGAGGGGACTGGAATCGCCTCTTCTGAAAAAGCTTTGGATCCACTTTGATGTTTGCAGCTTGCCCAACTTTTCTGTCCTCTACTTTCCTGGTAACAGGCTGGTTGTGGTCTCTGTGTTCCACCGTTTTCACACCATGGTATGCTTTAGTTTGGCTTCTTTCTGAAATGTCAGATGTTGCAGGAGATCCGAGTGGTGCATTATCCTCAGATTTTGGTGCTGCCCATATGCCGATCAGAAACGCTATAATCAGAGTGTAGCACAGCATGGACATTACGCTATGCACCTAGGAAACAAACAAACAAACCAAGAACATTACTGTGAGTGATGATGACATAAAAAAGGGCCCATTCCTATCCTGGTGGGTATGTGCTGATACAGCAGTGCTAGTGAAAAGATACGCTATGATATTTCATGTTCTTCCTAAGGCCCTGCATGTGGATACCAGATGTGGCTTTTCTTTTTTTATTTCAGAAAATTCTGTTTGAGTAGTAGTGATACTGATATACTTAATAAAGTAGGAATACTGGGAAATAGCAAGATTGTCATTAATTCCTGTGGTATTTGTTGTTATTAAAAGATTATCTATGATGCATTTGTTTGGGATTATTAAAGTGGAGACCATATGTTGGTGGGAATCTCCATTAGTTATGCTGGACTTTCTTTGACAAGAGCCACTGTAAAAATTAAAAGAAGGGCAATCTTTTATCTTCTTCCATACTGTCACAAGACACAACTGTATCTCTCCAATACATATGCAGACATTTGGATGAGCAGGGGGAGCATAATCAACCTCTAAAAAGCATCCCCAAACAATAAATCGGAAACTAGTAGAAAGCTAGCATACTGAACCATACTGAACCAATATGCAAGTCATTACTGCATTAAAGTTAAATTTCTGGTTTGTCTAACAAAGCACCAATACAATAAAGAGAGGAATTACAATCCAACACAGTTAAGTCAATTTTTCATTGATTTTAGGGGCTTCAGTATACTTAGCTATGTGTTGCATTGTGGCCAGGGTATAAACTGAACTATTGAGTTTTATCTAGGGTTGCCAGCCCCCAGGTGGGGCAGGTGATACCTCACCCACAGTGGGCATTTCCCACCTCTGCTCAGAGCAGTGGAGGAAAAAAATAAAATTAAAAAATGGCCACAGGCTGATGTTACGTCTCTCCAGGAGTTGGCCAAAACTCTGGTTTTTCCACTTTTATCACTTCTGGGTTTTCCCAGGAGTGACATCATGCCACTGCTTGATGGCCGCCGCCACCCCAACCCCCAGTTTCCCACTGGTTGCCTGGCAACCCTAGTTATTCTGCTTAGTTAATTGAAGTGCCTTCATGCTGTACAAGGACCCTTCCTCAGACATAAGACAGAAGGAAGTCTCCTTACATTAGAGGAACACAGGGCTGTCAGCTGTATGATACAACCTGTTGCCAAGACAGATTTTCCTTCAGTGTTTCGCTTTCACTGAGTGTACTGAGTAGACAAAAACTCCAGTTTTTATAGGGGGTGTGTGTTCCAATTATAATGTTTAGTGTAGCTTTTTCATCAGTTTTGACATCCTCTAACAAAGGTCATTCACTAGAAAGGCTTCTAGCATATCCTCCTTCCTTGCACCCATTCACTGTAGTCATTAACCCAAGGAGAACTTAAGGTCATTTAATCTTTTAGGATTTGATGGGAAAATTTTAATGTGACATTGGTAACATATTTTTAAAAAGGCAGGTTGCTTTCCTGTAACTTGTGATCTTTGAGTGGTCATCTGTGCATTCACACCTTTGGGATATAGTGCACCTGTGCCGACCTCGATCAGTTCCTCTTGAAAAGTCAAAGGGATTTTGGCACCCGCTTCCCAGTCACGCACTGGCCCCACTGCGCATGACTAAGGGAGGGGCACGACAATCCTGCCAGTTCCTTCTGACTGCTGCCATCAGTCTCAGAGCAATAGAAGAGGAGAGGACCAAAAGCAGAGGGGAAGGAGGGCGGGTGGTGTGAATGCACAGATGACCACTCAAAGATCACTAGTTACAGGTAAGCAACCTGCCTATCTTCTTCATGGTCTCTGTGCATCACACCTCTGGGAGATTAACAAGCAAAAAATCAAGACTACCTGGAGGAGGGAGCTGAAGGTTCTAGACTTGCACCGCCTGCAACACTGCCCGTCCCACCACAGAACGCTGATGAAGACACACATCCAGGGCATAATGCTTCACAAACATATGAGGGATAGCCCAGGTTGCTGCTTGACAGATGTCAGTGAGCAACAAACCTCTCAGAAAGGCTGTACACGTGGCTACTGCCCGGTTGGAATGTGCCCAAAGCGGGCCCAGAAGTGGCTTTTTGGCCAGCAAGTAACACAGTTTAATGGTTTCTACAATCCACTTGGAAAGACGTTGTGAAGAGAGCTTCTTCCCCTGCAAAGGAACAAGGCTGGTGACTGACAGAATGACCTGAAAAGGTATGTTATAGGAGAGGAACAAGGCTGGTGACTGACAGAATGACCTTGTCCTATCAAGGCAGAAGAGTATGGCTCTCTTGACATCCAAAGTGTGAAGACGGCGTTCCTCGTCGCTCGCAGGGGATGGGAAAAATGACGGAAGAGCAATGTCACCTTGCAAATGGAACTCAGAAACAACCTTGGGCAGAAAGGAGACATCCAGGGCAAAGGTGACACCATCATGGTGAAAAATCAAATACAGAGAATCGCAATGGACTGCAAACAATTTGAACACTTGTCTTGCCGAGGTAATAGTTACCAGAAAGGCAGTCTTCCATGAGAAAAGATGTAGACTAGATGTGGCCATGGGCTCAAATGGCTTGCCCGTTCTTGGACAGTACTAGAGGTAAATCCCAGGAGGGAGTTGGGCCACAAGTTGGGGGAAAGAGATGAGTGAGACCTTTCAGAAACTGCTTCGTTTGTGGGTGAGAAAAAAAAACAGAATTACCATCCACCACAGGATGATTGGCAGAGATGGCAGCCAAATAGACTTTTAAGGAGGAGCTACTAAGACCCAAGTCCAAGTGGGTCAACAAGAATCTGAAAATTACCATCAAGTCTATAGAGGGCGGTGGTAAACCCAATGACTCAAGGTAGGTCAGGAATTTCTTCCACTTCTCCTCATACGAAGCACGTGTAGCTGGTTTACGACAGTTCAACAGAACAAGATCTATCCTGCTTTTAAGCTGTGCTAGAGGATCCTCCACGCTGTGAGCTTGAGGTGTGGGACATCGTAGTGAAGCACTTGGCCCTCTTGAGCCAGGAGGAGATCTGGTGCCAGAGGGAAATGTATGTAAATGCCTTGGGACATGTGGAGTAGAGTTGGGAACCAGGGCTGACGTGGCCACCATGGCGTCACAAGGATGCACCGAGGTTGCTCCATGATTTTGCTTAGCACTTTAGTAAGCAGAGGGATTGGTGGGAAAATGTACATGTGCCTGTGGGACCATGGAAAAAGGAGGCCGTCCCTTGGAGACACGGCGTCCCATCCCGCCCTGGTACAGAATAGGTGACACTTCATGTTCTGGTGCATTGCAAACGCATCTATTTCTAGGTAACCTCATCTGTTGAAAATTGGTTGGAGGTAATCCCAGTTGAATTCCCATTCGTGGAGGGATGCACCTCCCCTGCTCAGAAAGTCCACATGCACATTGAACGACCTGGGCAGGTGAGCTGCAATGATGAACATGACCCGGGAGTGACATTTGGCCCAAATCTTCAGGGCCAGTCAACAAAGTCCCCTGGACACTGTTCCACGCCTTGCCAGTTCAGGTAGCACAGTGCAGTGGTGTTGTTGGTCAGGACTGCCACTGTGTGGTGAGCCACAAGGGGGTGAAAAAAACCTGAGGGCATATTGGATGGCCAACAGTTCCAGGAAGTTGATGTGTTTGTGGGCCACATGTGGTTCCCATTTGGCATCTACACACACACCTTGGAGGTGCGCTCCCCATCCCCACAGGGATGCATCCCTGGTGAGGGTCATTTCGGGGCTGGGTGCAAGAAATGAGGCTCCATGAAGGAGGTTTTCTGAAGTTTCCCACCACTCTAGGGAATTCAGCACTTGTACAGGGAGCACGAACCGTTGAGATTGGGGCCGCCACTGTGGATGGAACTGCTTGAGGAACCACAGCTGAACTGGTCTCATCCGTAGTCTGGCGAAGACAAGTACGCTGTGGTGGCAGCCATCAGACCTAAGAGTCATTGAATCTGCCTTGCTTACGCATCTCCCTGTGTCCTCATTAGGTTGATGAGAGCGATAATGTCGTCCGCCCTCTTGGGAGGAAGAAAAGCTCGGCAAACAGTCGAATCCAAGATTGCTCTGATAAATTGGACTCTCAATGAAGGAAGGAGCATTGACTTTTTAAGGTTCATCCTTAGACCCAGCGCATCTAGGGTGACCAGCGTTAAATCAATATGGTTGAGCAGAGTCTCTCTGGAGCTTGCTGTCAACAACCAGTCGTCGATGTACGGAAAGATCTGCACACCCTGAAGATGGAGGTACACCGCAATGAGAATCATCATTTTTGTAAAGACTCTGGGCACTGTTGAGAGCCCAAAAGGGAGGGCTTTGTATTGAAAATGGCCCTCCATGACTGCAAAACACAAAAACTTCCTGTGAGATGGGTGGATAGTTATATGGAAATATGTGTCCTGCAAGTCCAGGGTTACCATCCAGACACCTTCGCTGAGAAGGGGAAGAATGCTTTGCAATGTTGTCATTCGGAATTTCTGATAAGAGATAAAATGGTCGAGTCCCCTGAGGTCCATAATAGGACGGAGGCCTCCATTCTTTTTGGGGGACCATAAAATAATGGGAGTAAAACCCGTGGTAACGTTGTTCTATAGGGACTGGTTTTATAGTGTCCTTTTGAAGAAGATTCTGGATTTCTTCCAGGAGCATGCTGGATAGCGGAGTAAGTATGAAATTGGAGGCCTCGGGTATCTGGAAAAATTCTATGAGGTACCCTTTCTCGATGACAGAGAGTACCCACCGATCGAATGTTTTGCTGCCAGGCATCCAGGTAGGGAGACAGGCGGGTAAGGGTTGGATGACAGGAGTCAAAGGCTCTGTTTGGGAGCTTTAGGGGTCTTAGCCCTAGGCTGAGTGGTGGATGAGAATTTTGGTTTGTGCCCATAAGGATGGGAAGACACAATGGGTGAGCAATGCCATTGTGTTTCTGGAAACGACTTAAGAGAGGATCTGTGGGACCATGGCTTGTTCCAGGATTTTGCTTTGGATAGTTTAGGAGCTGACGTGACCCCTACATTTCATGAAATCTTTATGCTTTTGTCTAGGTCTTGCAGGACCGTATCAGTCGTGGCACTGAAGAGGCTCTCGCCCTTGAATGGGAGATCTTCAATGAGAGTCCTGGTGTCCTGTGGTAAGGCAGTGGCATGCAACCAGGCATGTCGTCAGAGGGTAACTGCTGAAGTCAGTGTTTTGGCTGCCACATCCAATGTGTGCTTAGCTGCATTGAGCTCAGTACTTGGTCCACTGCTTTCTAGCTTGTTCATTAATGATTTGGAGTTGGGAGTAAGCAGTGCAGTGGCTAAATTTGCGGATAATACGAAGTTGTTCAGGGTGGTGAAAACCAGTGAGGATTGTGAGGCACTCCAAAGGGATCTGTCAAGGATGGGCAAGTGGGCGTCAACATGGCAAATGGGGTTCAATGTGGCCAAGTGCAAGGTGATGCACATTGGAGCCAAAAATCCTAAATATAAATACACATTGATGGGGCCTGAACTGATCAGAGACTGATCAAGAGAGAGAACTTGGAGTTGTAGTAGATAACTCACTGAAAATGTCGAGACAGTGTGTGACTGCAATAAAGAAGGCCAATGCTATGCTGGGGATTATTAGGAAGGGAATTGAAAACAGATGAGCCAATATCATAATGCCCCTATATAAATCAATGGTGCAACCTCATTTGGAATACTGTGTGCAGTTCTGGTCACCACACCTTAAAATGGATATTATAGCTTTGGAAAAAGTGCAGAAAAGGGCAACTCGAATGATAAAAGGGTTGGAACACTTTCCCTATGAGGAAAGGTTAAAGTGCTTAGGGCTCTTTAGCTTGGAGAAATGACGACTGAGGGGTGACATGATTGAGGTTTATAAGATTATGCATGGGATGGAGCAGGTCGAGAAAGAGGTACTTTTCTCCCTTTCTCACAATACAGGAACTCGTGGGCACTCAATGAAATTGCTGAGCGGTCAGGTTAGAACAGATAAAAGGAAGCACTTCTTCACCCAAAGAGTGATTAACACATGGAATTCACTGCCACAGGAAGTGGTGGTGGCTACAAGCATGGACAGCTTCAAAAGGGAATTAGATAAGCATATGGAGCAGAGGTCCATCAGTGGCTATTAGCCACAAGGTATAGATAGGGGCTCTGGGGCAAGTGATGCACTGTCTTCTTGGTGCTAGGGGGGCTTCTAATGTCCTGACCCCACTGGTGGACCTCCTGATGGCACTGGTATTTCTGGCCACTGTGTGACAGAGTGTTCGACTGGATGGGCCTTTGGCCTGATCCAACATTGGCATCTCTTATGTTCTTATGTCTAGACAAAAGCATTCCCTCCTTTTGAATTCTGCAAGCTTGTCGGTTAGAGTCCTCAGGGAGGCGAGGGTTCCACTGGAGGGTCGGGGTTTTCATCTCCTGATTGGGAGGAAGTGTTGGAAGAGGCGGAATGCTCAGATGGTTCGGAAAAGGAAATAGACAACACCAGTGTCGATGGGACTGGATTCGACGGACCTTTACACTTGGGAATTATCGAAGGCCGTGGTTTGGGAGGTTTGCCTGTCGGCCTCGATGGTTGAGGTCTCACAAACTTCGGCATCGGTGGAGGATCTTGGTATCGAGAGAGTCGGGAGGAAGTGGACTGGCGGTCCCATTCTATCGGATGGGGTGGGAGCCACAGCATGCTACTCGAGAACAGATAGGCCCCATATATGTATTGCCATTGCCGTTGATCCCAATGGGGTGGCGGTTGGTGGATCAGTGCCGATGGCCATTCTCGATCATCAGATCGGAACAGTGAAGGACGAATAAAAGTGTCGGCTCCACGGTTGGAGTGTAGGCTTTCAACACTTGAAGACCGAAAGATCTGCGTTAAGTCTATATCGTGCTCAAAGTCAGTGAGCTGGATAGGACACAATGAAGGTGACCGAGGTACACCTTGTTGCTGCTCTCGGCTCGAGGAGTCAAGTGAAGCAGCCCCCATAGGATTTGGTTCCGTGGCCCTCCGAGGGGTCAGCGGAGTTTGCGTAGGGGGAGTTTTCTTATGCTTTTTGTGCTTGACTGGCCGGTCGTCCTTGCCTTCCTTGCGTTTTTTGGAGGGAGTATGGGCTTCGGACTGAGATGTCTGGGCCGAGCGTTTCAGCATCAGGCGGTCGACATCTGAGTGAGTCGGTACTGGGGACAGTGCAGCCTTCGATGCTGAGGTGGGCATCGACATTAACACATGCCCCAAAGTGTCCTGTGGTGACATCGGTGAGAGCGCTAGTTCCAAAAGCGCGACGCGAAGTCTAGCAGCGCTGTTCTTTCTCGTCTGCTTTGAGAACTTTGCACAATGTGCACAAGAGTCCACTTGGTGTGATTCCCCAAGGCACAGAAGGCAAAGCAAAGGGGGGGCATTTTACTACTGAACTTGAGGCACCGTTTAAAGGAACCCCACCTCTTGGCCATAGACTGGGAGAGGGGGAGGAAATGTGGTCTGCAAAAAGGAGAGCAAATGACTAAGTCTGAGAAGAGTAAATCATAGTAACAATGTCCTTTCACTAGCAAAAAACAAGAAAAGCGAAGAAACTTTGAAGAAAAGAAGAGGAATAGGCTTTAAGGCCAAAAAGTTTTACTGACCAAAGCAGAGAAGATGCCACCAGCGTGGCGGTGAGAAGAGAACTGGTGGGATTGTCATGCCCCTCCCTTAGTCATGTGCAGTGGGGCTGGCATGTGACTGGGGAGTGGGTGCGAAAATTCCTTTAGCTTTTCAAGAGGAACCGATTGAGGTCGGCGCAGGTGCACTATATCCCAGAGGTGTGATGCACAGAGACCACGAAGAATATGGCCAAGTTATGAAGCAGTGGGAGTTACAGAAAGCTCCTGAAATCAGGGCTGTCAAGAATCATCATGGGTCTCCAGATAAAGATTCCTTCTGCCCTCCTCCAACAGCAACCAGACCCAATCCAGTCATCATATGAAAAGGAATCATGGATCCCTAGTCCCCCATCTCAGCAGTTGTGCCTGCAGTCTTAAGTAAGGAACCACAGAATCCTCATCACAGCAATTTCACCACAGGTCAAACAGAGAGACAAATCCTGAATGCAGAAGGAGAAATGGCAGTCCCAAGTCAAGCTGCGTTTAGACTCAGAGTAAGGCCCAGGGCTACTTAGTCTCCTATGATGTGCAGGAGCAAAGCTGCTGCCACTGTTTGTATAAGGGCAAAGAATAGCACAACTGCCACACACTATAGAATCTGTCAGCCCCTCTTTCCTTGACACAACTCAAATTAAAGTCAAATGTCTCAGGTCAGCTCAAGTAAGTCTTCCAATATCAAGAGACCTATTAAAAGACATGATTTGCACAGCAATATTGACACAATTTATGTACCCCCATAGAAGCCTCTACTTTTGTTGTTTACATCCTAGACTCTTTGTCTATAACTCCATTCTGAAAGGATAAGTGAAAGATAGCAATAAAATACTGTTTTTGGACGTGTGCAATGGAGAATTCCTGCTCTGAAATAGAACAACATTTAAGGAAAGATTTACTTCCCTTTCTCAGGCTCTTCTAGTGTTTAGTTAACTAGCACCAGGGTTATCTTTGCTTTCAGCCTCCATCCTAACATCAAAATTTTTTTTGGATCATTCTGTCTATGATTAGATTAGTAGGAAATGAAGAAGGAAGAAATTAAAGAGCAAAGAGAACAAGTCAGGTGCTGTTGTTTGTGGATGTAGAGTCACACAGATTCTGTACTATACATACATTCTGAGCTCCTCAGGTTTAAATGCAGAGATTTGACCACAGGATATTATTTTTGTTCTTCTATTCACAGGTCTGCCACCACCATAGCGCCCCAATATTTTACTAATTTTCACACAGTGCACCATACACAACACTTCGTTGATGGAAAAGCAACAATACAAAGAAGTAGGCATAAGGTGCAAGCGTATCTCCTTTCAAATTTTGCCAAGAAGGATTTCTTAATAGTTTCAACATTAAAAATGTCACTGCTGTATTAATAGGAAGATAACAGGCTCTGACTAGGGATCAGCACGACTGGGAAAATGGTGGTTTGTGGTTCATTTGATCACACATACCATGAACCATGAACTTCTATGAATTTTTCCCATTTCCCAAACCAGTTCATGGTTTGTTTGGTTCATGAGTCTGTGGTAGAACAGCCTCCTCATGAGTTAGAGATGCCAAACTCACTGGACTTCTCCTCCAGGCTCTCCTCCACTGCCCTCTAAGTTTGGCAAAGATTGGATTTGGGATGTCTGAGTTATAGCCCCCCAAAGCAGGTTCCCCTAGGAAAGTTCAGCTATAGCTTCCCCTTAAACCAGCCACGCAGCAAGCAATTCTGCCTAACTCCCTCTCACATGATAACTAACTCCTCTCTCTTCCTGCTGCAAAATCAAAGCAGCTAAGTCAGGGCATGGTACATATACAATCCACTCCCATAGAGCAGCATGGGACCTCCGTGGTTGGCTCCCAGAGCTGCCAATCAAGCTAAGAACAACTGCTATGGATGCTTCTAAGGCTCTCCACAAGTGTTGCCTAGGATTTGATTGAATCAGCACCAGGCTGTCTGGAGAGCAAACCACTCTAATGAATCAAATGAACCTCCATGTACAAAAGGGCAGTTCGTTTTTGGATTCGGGAATGATGTGGCCAAATGAACCCAGTTCAAAACGAACCGTGAACTGGCATGGTTTGTCCTTGAACTACAGTTCGTTTCTTGGTTCATGCCCATCCCTAGCTCTGACAGATGGGAATAGCAGCTGGATCAGCCTCTGCTGTCATAACAATTAGCAAACTGTCTTCAAATGATTAGGCCTGTCCACAGCACTTTGCAATCTGAGGCAGAACAACAAAAGGACCACTCCCCTGCCCCATCTGAGAAAACCTTAATTTGGAATCTCCTCCTAGAATCAAGTATGCTTTTTCGCAACCAGAAAATATTAACATCTGCCCATCTCTAATACTTTTCCATACCAAAATACCAAAATAAGTTCTACTTCCTCAAAGTCCTTAAAGGATGATACAGAAGATGATTACTTTTTATTTTATTGAACTTAGGTATATGCCCTTTTCGAAACTTGAAGGGTACAATACATAATTTCAGTGAACCAGACTATTTACCCACTTTAATCAAAAGATTAAAAATAACTTTGATGATCTGTACATACTTGGCTTCAATTTAATAATCCTGTTCTATTTAGAACTAGGGTGGATAAAGAGTGGTAAGCATCTGTAACACACGGTAGAGGTCAGAGTATTATGTACTGTGAAAGTGATTAAGAAAAATAAACAGGGAACAGAAGTCATTCCAGATTAATACATATGGAACAGGATTCAATTTGTGTTAAATGAACGTTTCACACTCTGAAGATGATCTCAGGAAAGTTATTAAAAGTAACTGCATACTGCTGGAGCTGTATTGGAATACCACAGTTGAGTTCCCTCCCCAGGAGCACAGGCTTATTAAAATAACACATTTTTGTCATAACACTGATGCTAATTTCCTGGTACATCTCAAATAGAGAAATTTTAAAAATGAAGCAAGAGCTTCACTATTAAAATGCCTGGAGTTTTTATCAGGCATCATATTACACACCTCCCTTCAAACTGCAACCTGGTTCTATCCATGGTTACATAAAAGTAAGAGAAAAAAAGGAACAAGGTCAAAGGTAGAATAATTTTATTACATCTTCTAGATTCTTATGCGCTTCACTATATGCTCCATCAGGGGATCTAATACAAGATAAAAATACAATAATAAATTCAATTAAAATCTGCATACAGAATAATAATTTTAAAATTCTTTAAAGATTAAAATTACTTGTAAAATGAATTAACATAGTCTGAGCATGGTATAGGGTCACCATATTCTCTAGTGTTATCTCTAGTGCATATCTTTGAGACCGCCTCTCCCCATACAAGCCCTGCAGAATACTGTGTTCTGCAAACCTGCATCTCTTGGTAGTCTCTGGCCCTAAGGATGTCTGACTTACCTCAATTAGGTCCAGGGCCTTTTCAGCCCTGGCTCCCACTGGTGGAATGAGCTCCCTTATGAGATCAGGCCCCTGCAGGACCTGCTACAGTTCCGCAGGGCCTGTAAGATGGAGCTCTTCCACCAGATGTTCAGTTGAGGAAGCGGGCATTCCCTGATATGGCTTCCCCTCCAGGAACTACAGGATTTTGAAAACTCCCCTGACAGCCCACATATAGTGAACATTAAGAAAACAGCAACATAAGACTGAAGGGCAAATGCAGACAATCACTGGATCACTTCAGACCTGGTCCCTTGGACCTCCAAAGGGTCCTCTACTGCCCCCATAGCTTCACTTCCCCCCTGCTCTAATTCCCTTCCTGATATGCAGGGTTGTGACAACTATAGTTTGCCATTATATCTATGTGGTTAAGCTGCGGTTTGTGCTTGCTCTCCAAATCAGATTTGGAAGCCACCAAGGTTTCCCATTCTGGTTTGGAAGGCAAGTACAAAGTTCAGACAGGACGGTATGCCCAAACTGCAAAGTCAGTGGGGAAATCATGTCCAATTATTGCATGAATAAACCTGTATATTTTTATACATTGATATGATCCTTGTGTTGCCTTTTCATGCTTGGTAAACTATGCTTGCCTCTGTGTGGGCAGTCACATTGTGTTACTACAAAGCTGTTGTACAAGCAAGGAACCATATACTAAACTGGGACTGGATGCAAGGCCATGGAGACACTGAACATTTTATGTTTGGTGTTACAATCAATCGTCATTACAACCATAACCTTTTCAAGAAATCTTCCCACAGTGTTTAAAGGTACACAAAACCATGCATCACTTGGTGTTCTTATTTACAGCTCCCAAGAAGTGCATTATCCATTACTGTTGAAATAATAAAGCATGCAGGTATTAAACACCATATATCTTGTACCAATAAAAGATTCTGTGACAAACACCGTATCTCTTGCACCAATAAAAGACTCTGTGACAAGCATCAATAGAATACATTGAATCTTTGATCTACTGTTTAAAATTCCATTGGGGGAAGCCACGCTTGTCTGGTATCTGGTATCTGATGAAGGGAGCTTTGACTCTCGAATACATCTGCTCTACTGCGGGACTTGAACATAGCTGCTCTATTATAGACCAAGATGGCAACCCTCTGAAACTGTAGTATACAAATATTTATGCTTTAAATAAATCTGTTGGTCCTTAAAGTGCCATAAGACTCCTTTGTGTTTTGTAATCTTTTAAAAAGATTCCATACAAATACTCTGATGAGATTAATCTCCCCCAGCATCATTACAATGGATATTTTGTAACTGGTTTTGTGGAGTTGTTCTAGTTAATAGGATTTTTTCAAAAACACATGTTTCTCCCATTTCCACAAAATACATAAACTTCATAGTATAAAACATGTGATTGCTTTTTTTCTTTGCAGGGCGATCCTATTAAAATAACAATACTTTTGCCATAAAGGCCACTACTTTAAGTACTGTTAATCACAGAGCTACTATTACAGGCTTATGCCAAAAATAATTTAACAGGTTTCCAAGCACTACCACCCTAAGAAAATAAAGCCTTTATTTCAACTGGCGGCTCATTTTTACCACATGAAAATGTTCCCCTTTCAGCAATTTTTCAATGTTCTTTTTGTTTGTAGTTTCTGGATTTGCCATCAAGACCAAATCCAGTAAATGAACCAATGTCGTGCAAACGATCCTACGGACAGCATCTGTCAGTGTTTCCATTGTTTGCCCAGTTCTCAGAGATTATCATACACTAAAATGAAAGTTTTCTTCACAAGTTGTCAATCCAGATATAAATTCTCTCCTCACCCCTGCTGCTATTTGAAGTAGTTGAAATCTATTAAGTTTAATGGTAAGAATCTATGAACTGGATCCAGTAATGCACAAGAAGAAGACATAAAGCGGGCGCTTTGGCGCCAAAAGACCCCTGCCCCCGGGGGAGGCTGAGCACCTTCCCGAAAATTTCGGTGGGGGCTGCCGCCCCGCCGCCCCCATGAAGATTACGCCTATGCATATCCCCACTGCCCTGTCGTCTCCTAGGAACGTCCCGCTCCCTCCGATGGTACCCGCACCAGTGGTGGTAGTGTGCGGAGATTATAGGGCGTTGATGGAACAGTGGTGGTGGTGGCTCCTACTCAAAAGCCTGGTGGAAGAGCTCCATCTTACAGGCCCTGCGGAACTGTACAAGGTCCCGCAGGGCCCGGATCTCCTCTGGGAGCTCATTCCACCAGATAGGAGCCACCACTGAAAACGCCCTAGCCCTGGTCATCGCAAATTTGATGGTCTTGGGGCCTGGAACATCCAGGAGATTTTGGCTCCCCGACCATAGTGCCCTTGGGGGAACATGCGGGGAAAGGCGGTCCCTTAGGTAGGCCGGTCCCTGGCCATACTGACTTAGCACAGTTCTGCTTTCGCAATATCTTCTGAAACTCTTCCCTCCCTACATATTATAGTTCCCAGTTCCACAATATCTTGTGCAAGCGGAAACGCAAGTGGGGATACAACAACAAGCTTGACTTAGCGCAAATGGCTACCTCAGTCTTTTTCTTGCATTTCTGTTGGCACAAGTGCTCTAGCTCAAGCTGAAATTGTGTGCTGGATCCTACCCTATATTTTCATTCCCCAGCAAAGGCTTTGTTTGCCCACTAAATGACTCAATGGTTTCCCAGACAAGGTTTACAAAGTTGGAAGGAAAACTACAAGAACACATCAAATGTTCAGTACTGAATTACATACTGCACATTGAGAAGCTGTAAGTGCTCCAGGACAAGCCAAACTGAGTGCAGCGCTGGAGTGCTATAAAAGCCAGAGTTGCAGGGGCACTAAGCTCAGTGGTGCTAACATTGAGCATCAGCTCACCCTTTGCTTCCTCCACTGTTTCCTCCCGGTGAGCTAATGCCAATTTCCATTGCCATGGATGGGTCTGAGACAAGGCCCCTGAAATGCTGGTAGAGTAGCTGATGGTTGGCTCTGCTTTCTCCTTGTACCTAGTGGCCTTCTATGGCAATAGCCCACCAGAAAACTTCTCTATGGGTGTGGTCACATGTGTCAGAAAAAATGGGGGGGGGGAGCAAGGCTATTTCCTCCGGAATAGACCCGCAGTTGCACAATCACACATCCCTTTGAAGCTGCGGGCACAGCCCATCAGTGTGTGATCAGATGCAACTGCGGATGAGTCTCTTTTTTGTGCTGTTTTCCATGTGCTTAAACAAGGAATCAATGAACCACACCTCCACACTGAGGGCTCCCTATGAAGTTTGCGATGATGCACATACTGCGTGTTAGATCGTGCTAACAAAGAATCGGAGAATGATTTCAGCTCAGTGATTCAGCTTTATTTGAAGTAGCGAACAAACACTCAAACGCATTCAAAATCAGAACAACTTAACATGAGGAGCTAGGCTCCTTTTAAACATTCCCGGGCTAACATAGCCACGCCTATTTAGAGATAACAACCAATAAGATTGTGAAGTTAAGAACCAATGAGGGTCGTTCCCTCTCTGTAGCCTGTACTGTTCCTGATTGGTCGCTGTTAGAGGGCGACCAATAGCAATGCAGTTCCGTGGAGCCTTCATCCGGCTCAAGCTTTGCATGGGGAGTGAATGAGGCGATTCATGAGAGCGAGTTCCAATACATTACACTGCGAAAGGGGAAAAAAACAATGGCATAGAGTCGGGGTGGCCTGATCAGACCATCCTGATGGCATGAGAGCGCACTGGAATGATCAGACAGGGGAAAGTCCGTCTGTGTCTTTTAACTCTGCTTCTGCAGCGGAGCAGAATGGTTGCTGCTGGCTTTGGGGCACTTCCCTGATGTTGTATGATTGCGCCCTTTAAATCCACCCGGCATTCGTGACTATGTCGGGTCTAATAGTGTGTATGATCGCAGCCTGTAAGTTAAATGACCAGACACCCCTGGAGAAAATGACTGGTTTGGAGGGTGGATTCTGTTGATATCTTCTCAAGCCTCCCAAGGCTCCATTTCCAAATCTCCAGGAAACCCTAGGTACAACAGCTGTATCATATTTGCACAACTGAATGTTGCTTTGGTTGTCTTGAAATGGGATCTTACATCTTTGCTACCCATGAGACAATTTTTTTGCCTTCAAAATTTGGCATTTTAATATTTCTGAAAAACTGTGTCCAACATAGATCATGATAACAACTGTTCTATTAAGAGAATATTCATGGTATATATCAACTGTCAATACTCTGAGGAAAGCTTCATCCCTACTGCATGCTTTTTGGATCTACAACTTTGTCCTTTTAAAACATTTGGCACTCACACACACTAAATAACCCACTTTCAATGCACTTTGTAACTGAATTTTACTGTGTGAAATGGCAAAATCCACTTGCAAATCCTTGCTGAAGTGATCTGAAATGGCATTATTTAGCATATGTGAAAGCACCCACTGTCACATATATATTGGAAAACAAATTTTGCAAGTAACAGCCATTAAATCTTTCTTTTTCTAAATAAAAAAGCAACCAGACACAAATTCTACCCTAGAAACCAACTGATTGGGGTTAAAAAAGGCTTTGCAAAGGAAAGCTGATTCAGGGAATCAGAGAAGCAACATGTTATAGTTCTCAGTAGGTTGGCACAAACTATGGGCTTTCACTGCAGCTTGTTGACATCACCATTGACATATTCTTGGGTGAGAAAAATAACTTCAAATGCTAGCACCATTAGTGATCAATAATGACAGATGTTTTTCTTCACAGTTTATGATGTTGGTTTTCTAATATTTTGGGCTTAATAAATAGTTTTTGTTGTTTCAATTTTAAAATAGCTTTCAAAAGGAATAGAAATAGTGTGAATGACTTAATATGCAAAAGGAGGGGGAGAATCTGCTAAAAAATTGCATCTCACCTGAAAATATTTCTCTGTGTGCTTGAAACATGCTTTGGGAATTCTGAATCACACTGATATCTGCAACCACAAACACAGATCTTTTTGTGTCATTTTACTAGCTCAAGATTATTAAAACTGGGTGAGGGGTAGTGAATATACTCCAAATACAATGGCATGTATCCAGCCATCTATGTGCAGCAGCATTGTCACTGATATGTTGACTCCTCAGTGTTGAGAGAAGAACAGTATTATCTATCAACATTGTCTTTTCAAAAAGGTAGAAATATTTTTTGCCTTTGTAATGTATGTTGTTATTTCTTTATAATACTGTTGCTCGACAGAGATTTTACTATCAGGCAAGACAGAAAAGTACACTTATGTTCTGGCCATATTTATCTATGCAGTTGCCAATTATCTATAAAATACTTTGTCGAATGGCTTGTGGGTTGTTAAGTTACAGGGAAAGGAAAGGAACATGACAGAGACCTGCAGAATTAGACCAATGGTTTGTCTAGTCTGGCATTCTGCTTCCCAGAGCACCAGACCAGATGCCCCAGAAGTCTCACATAGTGGCCACAGAAGCCAGAGTCTTCCTGGACTGATGCTAATTCTAGAATTTTGGGAGAAGGAGCTCTCTGTATTTATTTTCTCCACTCCATGCATAATTTTATAAACCTCTAGCGTGTCCCCCCACCTTACTCATCTGTTGTTTCCATTCCAATTTTAGTATACGTGCTGCAGAAATGGTATAGTGCCAATTTAGGGAGCGCCCGCTCCCTATTTATTCCATCTTAAATCTCCACAAGTCTGCAGAGCTTTTATGCTTGCCAGGGCCAGCATTCTGCCTTCAAGTAATCCCTTATGGTAGATTTCTCAGAATTTCTCATCAGTGGAGATATTGTCTGTGTAGAGTCAGGGTTCCTGAATTTTTACATCATGTCTTGTTATATTGTAGCTTTTATACTAAATTGACGAATTCCATAATTAGCTCCCTCTTACACAAATTTCAGGGTTACCCAGATGAGTGGTTGGTCTTTTACCTTTTATCTGATTGGAATTCTTACATTACCAAACCAGTTCCTAGGGATTTTCTAGCTGCTATGAGGATCTGTATGAATGATCATGAATAATTTTATCTCTATTTAAGTTTATGACCATTTATCAGTGTGCTTTCTGATATGCATCCCAACTGGCTAAATAGAATTTTAGATTGTTTAGTATTTGTAATAAATGCCTAATAAAGGTTCTGCAGTGATGATCTATTTGTATCTAAATGGAAAAGCCCAAATGTCTTTAGACTTTCTTTGTAGGAAAGGTATTCCAACCCCTTAATTATTTTATTTGCATTTTTTCACCATTTCCAAGTCTATAATAGCGATTTTGAGATGCAGCACCTAGAACTGTACACAGTAGTCAAAACACGCCTCACCTATACGATACCATTAAAATATGGCCATTTAATTTCAGTCCCTTTCCTAATAATCCCTATTATACAACTTGCCCACTGCTGCTGCACAATAAGTCAATATTTTTATTGAGCTATTCACCACAACCTTAAGAACTCTTTCCTGATCAGTCACTGCCTGTTTAAAGCTCAATGAAAAGTTAGAATTTTTTTTGCCTCAACATGCACCACTTTATATTTAATTACAGTGATCACAGTGTCACTAAATTTAGCGTTTATGTGAACTTAAGGTTTCCTTACTAGCCCGATATGACCACATCTGATTTCAGCAAAGGAAGCTTTTTAAAAGAGAGATTAGTCAAAACGAAGTGAAAGTAGAGTAGAAAAAGGATCATATCTCTTCAGGATGCTTGGACGCTACAGTAATTGAAGTGTAGATAGAATGTATACTATAGATTAGGAGAAATATCATTAAAACTAAGATAATGCCAACACGGCTAAACAGCAAAGTCACAAATTGCAAAAAGTACAAACAAGGAAAATCCATTACTACATTTCCTGCTTTAGTGGCTCAATGGAAGATCCTTTGCTTTGCATGCAGAAGGTCCTAGGTTCAATCCATGGCATCTCCAGTTGAAAAGGACCAGGCAGTAGGTGATGTGAAAGACCACTACCTGAGACCCTTGAGACCAGTGCCAGTCTAAGTAGACAATACTGACCCTGATGGACTGATAGTCCGATTCAGTATAAGGCAGCTTCATCTATGTAATTTCATGTGTACAACTGCCTCCATTACTACTTCTTCCATCTAAAGGTCACCCTCATAGTGCTGTAGTGATAACCCTGGGTGATATCTGGTTCCAAATGCTATGCTGAGGACAATAACAGCCTTGCTGGCTTCCAATTTAAATTGCCTTTCTTATGTATGGTTTTCAGAACCCCATCTATGATTTATTCCGTATGTTTTTGACAGGTGTGAAGCACCAGTTTTTAATCATGAAATAACTGCCATTGGAACAGCCTTTGTCTGTGATTAAGGTATCAGTGGTGCAGAGTAGAATCTTTCGCACAATATCTCCAAGAAGTTATGGATCAACCTGTCCAAAAAGGTTTGAAGCTACTGCTGAAGTGTGAAGAGGACGCAAAACCATTATTTTAAAAGATCTACAGCTGTTCAAAAGGCATTCTGCTCCTTATGTTTTCAGAATGCTACAGTGTGCACTGTTTTTAGTAATTACTTTTCATGAGGTGCTATTTGGAAATTGTGCTTTTTATTGGTCATGTTTTATAGTTTATTTTCTGGAAGCTGTCTCAAGACCTGGAGCGGCAGGATTCAAGTGCCTTAAATAAATAAATAAATAAATAAATAAATTACACGCACCTGGTTGGTATCTGATGAAATGTCAACAGCATGGTTAGCTCTCATGAAGACAGAATATCAAAGGTATTCTGAACCTTATATTTAAAGTGGATTCATCTAGCCTTTCATTAACTCAGTAGCAGGGGTCAGGGGAGATGAAAACCTGCTATCCTAAATTTACTTGATACACATATAATTGCATTTCAAAAAGAGAGAGAAAAGGGTCACAATCTTCTAATGTTTCGTATTTCTGGTTCCATTTGACCATGACATCATGAACAAAGGACAACTTTCCATCTAGGGAATTGGCTCTGGGGTTAACAAAAACTCCATAGAACCCATCTGCCTCAAGAGACTTGGGTTATTTGAGTAAAAGAATCCTCAAGATTAAGAGCAGATTTCTTTTTTTCCCACACCTATAGAATGAAGGAAAACAGGCACTCTCTCTCCTCACCACTAACTCCACGCAATTTGGATATTTAAGACTAAAAAAAAACATGAATCAAACAGTTCCCAGCATAAATGGCAGTCTCTCTCTGTACTGACAGTCTTGTTTCAATTACATCTAATGCCTAAAGCTTAGTCACCATGTTTTTGGGAAAGAAACATCAGCTTCATTTCTTAATAAAAACTGACACCCCCAAACCATCCATACTGCATAGAATTCACATATAGAAAAAAGTTCAACTCTGGGCTTCACTGAGTTGTTTAGCCTTTGGTATCATTTTATAATCCCTGGAATACTGCTATAGGCCCCGGTCACATGGGAGGTTTTGCCCCGCAAGAGGGATGGATCGGGGGTGCATCAAACGGATGCGATCACACCACAACATCTGGGAAGCGGAGTGCACCCGTCCCCGATCCATCCTTTCTGGGGGAAACCACGCATAAAAAAAAAACACCCTAGAAAAGAGTACTACCTACCTGAAAATCCGCAGCAAGGGCAGCCATGGGATCGCCGGCGCCCCCGTCTCCTGCAGCATGCGAGGCTCCCAGCCAAATTGCGCACGCCTCGCTCTCCGTTCCGTGGCTTCCCCCCGGCATCTGACCGTGCTGGGGAGCAACTGCGCGGCGGCTTGGGGGATCTGTCTGATCCTGCCGCCGTGCATCTCTTTTGGTGAGGCTCAAAAAAGCCGCGCTTTGGCCACGCCTCACCCCCCGTGTGACCAGGGCCATAGTAGCTCAATCCAGATTCCTGCCTCTCACTCTGAGTTATCAAATAATTCAGTATCATGATTACCTGTTCTCCATATAAAGTTTTCCTGCCACTGATCTGGAAAAATAAATATCTCCTTTTGCACTAAAGCAACACCTACCAAGTAACTGCTCCAACTCAAACTTCTGCATAATATCTGTTACTCAGCACAATGTAACCATGCACACAGGACCTTTTCTGCTTTTAAAAATAAATTTTAACGCAGTAGCTTGTTTTGCATCTTTAAAACTTCTTTCAGGTTTCTGTTACTGGGAAACTAGATACAAAACTCTGATGTACACATTTACTGAAGGAATGGATGTCAGAGCTGAACTGAATTAAGAACCTGAGCTTCTTAAACACTCTTGTACCCTTGTGCCTCCCATTTCTGGTGATATGGGGAGGCTTGAAAGACCACAGATATTTTTGCAGAGAAAGAAGTAATTATTTCTGTAATGTGGTAAATACTTGTTTATTGTTCAATACTGCGACAGTGAAGACACTGTAGTACGTTGCTACAAAACCAGAGCAAATCAGCCAAGATACTGCATTTGGATGCATTTTTAAATGAGCATCAGACTATGGATGTCATTTTTCTATAATATATTGCTCTGAATCATGCATGCTTTAATGTACATTCAGATGTACATCCAAATACACATTTCAATATGCACTCTGACATGACTAACGCTGGACTGGAATTTTGGGAGTAAGGGCAGTAATGCTTGTTTGCATGCAGCGACAAATTCAACTGACTAAATGATTATGTGATGTTATCACATTCGCTACATAATCCTTGATTGGCTGAGATTACCTAATGAAAAAAAATGGCACTGAAGTAGCAGTGGGTCAGGAAAACAATGGCTCTGAACCGGCATGAAACACCACATAAAAAGTGGTATGTAGGGTTTATGGAATGTTTTGGAGGGAAAAATCAAGGATGGAAATTTTGTGTAGCTCTTATTGATCGTTCATGTACAAACCCATTTGGTTTTAAGAAAAAAACTGTAATAATTAAGAGACTTCCTTTTAGATGTACATGGGTACAAACTGCTGTGCAGTTGGTTTGTGGTAGAACAGATTATGTGATATGAATGCTGATAAACTGTTAATTCTTGTGTAAACATGAGTCCTGAAACATTCTCATCAATAACCTCTTGGAGCCAAAATATGCTTTAGTTATTAACACCTCATAATTCTCACTGTGTCTGGCTGGAATGCATTTGCACTACCCACATTTTCCTTCAGGGCTGCAATGCTGAGTTTTCCTTTTGAGGTCTTACTCCTTGAATTCTGCTGTTCAGTAAATAAGGTATTTCATTGCTTTGTCATAGCTTGTAATGAGACACGGAAGACTTTGAAAATATATTAAAACCTGAGTTGTGCAATCAGTAATTAAAGCCATACAGTTGTCTTGTGCAGCTTCCAATGTGAAAGAAAAACAAGGTCTTGAGTTTATATAAGGACACACTTTAAGCAATCACATAATTGATAGCACAGTCCCCAACAGGCATAAGCAGCAACAAGGGGTATCCAGAGAATTCTTATTGGAAACAAATGGGAAAGACTCTTCCAAAGGCTCCTTTTTCTGAGATGCACACCTTTTTCCTGCATTGCATAATGCAACAATTCTCTCCTGCTTCTAATTAACAGAGATAACTATACTTGATAATATTATGGAAGCAGGTGTTTTAATAAGGTGTTCTCAATTGAAAGAGGAACTTTCTTTTTCATCTTTTTTTAATGTAACACTGCATTAGTGATCGTTCATCTTTGTTCTTCATATTCTTGTTATGGATATGCTTGTATAGTGTGAATATATACAGAGCAGTTCATATCTCCAGGATCAGGCTCTCGGAACAGGGGCTAGTCCCTGAGCTTGAAATGTCCTGGGTGCTTAACTCTTCCCTTTGGTATTCTGTCCTCAGGGGTTCCCAGCACATGAACCACAGCATTTGGCCATCATTATGCTTCTGATCAGTCTAAAATAGGGAAAATCAGGCTCCTTCCCTTCCCTTCATTCTTTCTCATTGGATGGATTTTACAGCAATCTTTGACACATACAAATCCTAGGAGAGAAAAAAGCAAGGTAAAGACCTCGGCTCACTCAGATTAGACCAATGCTTACTGTCTCATAGAACACTAAAGTCCACTGTTAATCTACATGTCTCACTTTTTAAAAAGGTTGTTTGATGGAATAATGGTTTTAATTATGTATCCATTGTTATAATTAGTGTACTTGTTCCTTTTGTTAATAATTATAACTTTAGAAAATAAAAAAGATCTCATGGATAACATTAAAGTAAATTTTGGAAGCTTCAGTCACAAATCTCATACATTACAAGTGGTATGACTCTTGAAGACTTTACTTCTAGGTCTAAGGGTACGTTGCAATGATGCTCATTTTAGGGGTCACATGAACTCATTCCATGCTTCAAATCCTCACAGTCAAGATATGCAGTAGGCTTTAGCTTGTTGTGTCGTGTAATTCACATGTTTCATTTCATACAAAAACAGCCTGTGTCTACTCTGCTTGTTGGATGATAGTAGCTCAGAAAGATCAACATATACCAAACTCTGTTAGTAAACAAAGATAATTTGAACAGAACAAAGAGTTGGTTAAAAAGAAACTTATATGTATGTAGGGTGACTTGGAACATGGAAGTTTAAACATTTCTTGACTGAAAGCCTCCCCCACATATTTGGTATTAGTTTTGATTGGAGAAAAAGAGAGGTACAGTGTGGGAGAATGTCTCCCCCCCACTGCCTGGCCAAACAACAGCTTGGAGGGGCGCTGAATGGGGGACAAGGAGGGATTAAACCAGGAACATGATCTATTTATTTATTTATTATATTTATATCCTGCCCTCCCCTTGACAGGCTTAGGGCAGTTCACATTTACCAACACAATCTAAATCCCTCTGGCTGTTTTTAAATGTTAAAACTAAGTATCAGGACTCAGGAGATTCAATCACAAGTTTCCACATAATATGTGGTTCACCCCTAATTCCCAGATCAACCATAACTTCACTGGAAAGTCCTAAACAAGTCATTAATTTCCTGCTTATTCAATGAAAAAATGATAATGGCCTAATTCTTTTAGCTGTCTGGTTGCAGTTGTGATGAAGGCAATAAAGGCTGTTTAATATGAATAGTGATAATAAAGCAAGATAAACTTCCAGTGATTGATGGGAAAGCAGCCATTCCACTCTGTGGTTTACCACAATTCATCACTACTTTTAAAAAACAGAGTCACACTGAGTAATATTTCATCACATAAACTGCATCTTAGCCAGCGTGAAGAGTTACCTGGTAAATGAAAACGGGCCAAGGGGGCAGACAGAGTATATGTGAAGAAAGCTCAGGTACTAAAATATATTCACCTGGATTAGTCCTGCTGCAAAGCTCACCCACCCAGGAAACAGTAGAAGCTTTCTGGGTGCGGGGGGGAATGGGACACATGCAGGGCTGGCTCGCCCGCTAGGCGAGCTATGCGCTCACCTAGGGCGCGCTGGCCTCAGGGGCGCCAAACTGCGCCCCGCCCAGGGGGCTGGCGGGCCACCAGAGAGCCCCACCCGGCCTTGCCTTCCCCAGCCAGCCGGCTGGCTGGTGGGGGGGATGCCACTGTGGGCCGCCGGCCCCTTTCGGGGGCGGCCGGGGAGAAGTTCGCTAACT
>NW_015164195.1:294534-317362 GCF_001447785.1 Gekko japonicus
AGACACTTCCCAGCTCCGCTGCCTCGTGGGCAGAAGCAGCAGCCAGTCATCGTCCCCCCCCAAGCTTCAGGGGCAACTGGGGAGGGAGCAGCAGAGTTCCGGGTGGGGCAGCCAGGTCGGGACCGGCAGCAGGGCGAAGCTGGAGTGGGGGGGGGCTACCAGTGCGTTCCTTCTAAGCTGTGTATGAGGCAGCTCACCATTTTTCAGCCCCCAGTGCACACATTTTTGCTTCGGCTTAGGAAGGAGGGCTCCAGAGCCAACTAAGCGATGCCGCAGCCAAATGGCTCACTCACAACCCTAATGCCAGGAGCGCACCAAGTGGAATTCTTGCCCACAAGACTCTAAAGCTTAGAGGGAGCGCTGGTGGGCACCTCGGAGGCCAGCTCAGTTTGATTCTGGGGGGAGAAGCTTTTCGCGTGCAGGAGTAACCCTGAGCTCAAGCACAAAGCTTGAGCCCAGGGGAACCTTTAAGATCAACAAAGTTTCATTGGAAGCTAAAACTTTTGTGTGCAAAGCATTCTTTCTTTCTTTCCTGGGCTACCAAACTGGCGGTTTCCCCTCCCTTTGACTTTCCGTCCACCCACGTCTGCTGCTTTGCAGAAATCCCTCTCCCCCTTTCCACACACACCCTTCTCTAGAAGACACTTGGTGGGGGTGGGGAAGGCTGGAGAGATAACCAGCATACTATCAGGGGTTGAGACATTTCGTTCTTCCTGCTGGGGCACACGAATTTCCAAGATGACTGGAAAGGACAGACCCTCCCCTCCTCTCTCTGTCCACAAAGACTGCGGCTTATGTATGTGCTTTTCTTCAGCTCCTCCGGAAGCAGTGTTCCCTCTGAACTGAGTGAGTGTGCGCTGGCTCACATTTTTTTAGCCTCCAGCTCACACATTTTGTCTCGGCTCAGGAAGGGACGGCTCCAGAGCAAACTGATTTATGTGGCGGTGGAGGGGGGCGGGGACCCATCGAGATCCTTCTCTCCAGGCCCCGCCTGGAGGTTGGCAACCCCCATAATTGGTGGACTCGTGGCAGGGGGGGCGCCAGAAGGTAGCCCTGCCTAGGGCACAAAAACGCCTGGAGACAGCCCTGGACACATGCAACACCTCTTTGCTAGGAGGAACGATTGTGAAACCTGTCCCCCTTTACCCAGAAAGCTTTTGCTGCATCTCAGAAGTAAATATTTCTCCCTTGCATCCTGGGTACTTGAAAATGCAAGGATTCAGACTGTAACACAGAAATTTCTCCTCTGTACCCCAGGTGCTTGCAAAATAACCCACGAGAGTCATTGCAGCATCACGAAAAGCTCCATCAATGCATGCCTGAACACACAAACTAAGAGATGAATTCCTGGGATGGCACTGAGTGCCCCGCAATGAGTGTTTTAACAAGAAGTACTGCTTGGGTAAGCAAACTTCGGAGATTTTATCACCAAGCACTTGGAGTCAGATTATTACATGCAACAAATCCTGAGAAAGTAATTGTGGAAGTTGAGAGCTATCCATCTTGGCCCAATAGTTTATGAAACTTTTATTGTAATTTATTGTTTTTAATTATGTATTACTGTTTTAACCTTGGCACATGGTGCCCTTGTGAGCCGCCCTGAGCCTTTGGGGTAGGGTGGGATATAAATTCAAATATAAACAAATAAATAAACAGACTGGCGATAACATCACAGCAACAAACCAGAGAACAATGAGTTGTGCTTCTTGCCCAGATCTTTGGTTATCTGGTCCAGCATCCTTTTCCTTATTGATGATACAAGGCATGCTACAGAGAGCAATATCATATTGAATATGTTTCAAATACAAATAGGTGTATCAGAAGCACACCTTAGAGACCATAACAGAAACTACACTGGTCATCCTGAATAACTGATCTTGGCTATGGAAAGGCTAATAATGGCTAGTAGTCATTGATGGAACAGTCCCCCACAATTGCATCTACGCTTTAGATCTCTGGGTGATCTATTTTTAAACAAAAACAGATTAAAGTACAGAATGGAACCCTTTGTGCACTCAATTTTTGTGCAAAATCAGATGCTCTCCTGCTTTCTTTACATGCAAATAGGCTTCCTGACTTTTTTACTTACCAAGGCTAACAATGGCTGGCTTTGAGGGGAGGGAGATGTAGCTGTTTTTACATGAATTTAAAGACAGTGTGCCACTGATTCTTTCCCCCTCTCCCTCAAGACTGCACAGCTTTTTTTGCCTGGTGGTTAATAGTACAAGCTGTATTTCGCCCCCTCCCCAAGGAGGAAAAAAGTCTACCACTGGTAGAAAGAAAAACCCAGACATCTTCTTCTGTGTCCCTCCCGCTCAAGCCTGTACCTGGTTGCCAATAAATTCAAACAAAGAATACTCCTTGTTATACAGAATCAGAAGGTCCTCCAAAAGCCACTAAAAGGGAACACTGACTGGTGGAATGTGAAAATGGGGTACACAGAAATGCTGATGAGGATGAACTCTGTACTGTGGGAACATCACCAGATTCTAGTTAGAAAGTGATTCAGCAGGGATGTACCTGACAGGGATGTCATCTGTCTTTGCTCCCTGGAAACTGAAACCAGACAGCAGAATAAAGATCAGATCTGAAGATTTCCTATAGTTACCCAAGGTCAGAAATCACAGCCATCTCTTTTCTTCTTTCTGGGAGTCTTAGCTTTACTTTAATTCTCTAAGCCACATAGCCAGGTGCCAGTATAGTTAACATTAACAAATGCTGTTCATTTCCCTATTTTTAATTAATATTAATAACTAATAGGACTTTTAAATTAATTAATAGACAAATGCACATCCCTATTTTACTTGTGATGCTTTAGATCACACTCCGTGTATCCAGAATGGTTACTGTACAAACCCTATCAGATATCCCAGGCTCAAACTAGACATTATGAGTTTTAACAAACACGGTTCCCACACTTGCGGAGCTGACCAGCACAGTGGGTGGGGGCTGTTTTTGCCTTCCCCGGAAAGAAAAGCGGGAGTGATGGGGAATGCAGACATCCCCATGTCAGGCTGATGGGGGGAGGAGTTGGCAGTGATAAATTGGCTGGCTCCTCCCTCCAGCTTCCTCTGACTGCCTCATGCTTGACCCACCCTGTATGCAGTGTAAGATATACTGGTTGCCATTGCTGGAGTCAGGTAGGAATTTTTTTGCACCCTCTGTGTGATTGGCATGGCATGGGGTGTGGTGTTTTGCCTACCTTGCACTGCTTGCAGTGGAACTATTGTTTTGGAGGTGGTGGAGTAATTGTTTAGGTCAGTCACTTTACAAGCAGGAGGCAGATTGGTGCAGAAATAGGTAAAGCAGACATGGTGAGCACCAGAGAGCACCAACCCTGTTTGGGGATAAAGGGGTCCACCAGGATCTACCTGCAGGTTTCATGGCCCAGGGTGGGGAATGGGGACTGCCTTCAGAGTGGCTCTGGTGCGGCTTCACCCTTGTGAGCTACACAGCTTGGGGAGTTGGGGCCCTGCTAGGAGGCTCTCAGTTGGCTACACCAGCCATGGGCAAGCCAAGTGGTCTGGCTCACCTTCGGGGCAGGGGTGCTTGCACAGCATAAGGCAAGGAGGTAGTCGAAGGGCCGACACCTGCCTTGCCTGAGTCCACACTCAGGGTTTGCCCTTGCCACAGTAGTTGTTGTTGTTCAGTCGCACAGTCGAGTCTGACTCTTCGCGATTTTCATGCCTGCCTCTTTATTCCGTGGGGGCAAATGGGAATGTGTTTCCCAGACTGGAGTGGCAGCCCATATAGGCTTCCCAAGTGCTTACCGTGATTCAGCGGGGGACACAGACATCTTTGCAGGATCATTCGTACGGGGACAACAGACGCGCCACACCATGCCGTTGCCAGGAAGTGACGCATGGGTGTGGTTTTTTGCCTTCCTTGTACTGTTTGCATTGGAACGATCGTTTTGGAGGTGGCGGAGTAATTGTTTAGGTCAGTCACTTTACAAGCAGGAGGCAGATTGGTGCAGAAATAGGTAAAGCAGACATGGTGAGCACCAAAGAGCACCAACCCTGTTTGGGGATAAAGGGGTCCACCAGGATCTACCTGCAGGTTTCATGGCCCAGGGTGGGGAATGGGGACTGCCTTCAGAGTGGCTCTGGTGCGGCTTCACCCTTGTGAGCTACACAGCTTGGGGAGTTGGGGCCCTGCTAGGAGGCTCTCAGTTGGCTACACCAGCCATGGGCGAGCCAAGTGGTCTGGCTCACCTTCGGGGCAGGGGTGCTTGCACAGCATAAGGCAAGGAGGTAGTCGAAGGGCCGACACCTGCCTTGCCTGAGTCCACACTCAGGGTTTGCCCTTGCCACAGTAGTAGTTGTAATTAATCAATAAAGTGGCCCTTAGTTAATCCCAACTTTTTCATGCCTGCCTCTTTATTCCGTGGGGGCAAATGGGAATGTGTTTCCCAGACTGGAGTGGCAGCCCATATAGGCTTCCCAAGTGCTTACCGTGATTCAGCGGGGGACACAGACATCTTTGCAGGATCATTCGTACGGGGACAACAGACGCGCCACACCATGCCGTTGCCAGGAAGTGACGCTAGGTGACGCTCTGGCAATGGGGCTTGAAACTCGATGGTACCATCGGGTTTTCGGCCCAATTGTCAGAGCGTCGGCCAGTGTCACTTCCTGGCGATGGCATGCTGTGTTACAGGGAGGAATGGTCCGACCGGGGAGCATGTTTCCCCCGCCGGATTGCGGTAAGTATTTGGGAACCCAAAGCCCATATAGTGCCACAAGAGTTGCAGGAAAGGAAGCTGCTTTTTAAAGAGCCACAGGGCCTGATTCTACTCAGGACTGTAGTGGTGGTGGGAGCAACAGAGGCTGCCAACAGTTGCAAGCACTCACAAAAACATCAAGGGTAAAGGAGTTGTATTCAGATTCTCTGATCTCAAAACATTCAAGACAAAACCTGAACCTGGAAAACATCTGGTTCAGCTCACAGTACACACAGTAGCAAGACAGTTACAAACATGTAAGCAAAAAATCAAAGCATATCAACTGTGTGTAAATTACAGGGTAAAATGTCACTTCAAAGGCTTAAGTGACTTAACTGGCAGCTCTATCCCATTTGGCTTATAAACACATTGCGTAGATTCACTCTTAATTCCTGCGGATCTTACCTAACTGGATGAGTTAGAAAAGTAGGAACTCTTATCTTCTTTCTAAGGCTGATAAAGCAACAGCAAATCCTCACATAAATATAAAAATACAAGTATTTTGGAGTTCCTCTTTGACTGCATTTCTGTTTATATGTGTAGTGTGCTGCTCTTTTACCAGTGCAGTGCTGCAACAATAAAGTGTGATATTTATAAAGAACAGAGTATCAAGGGCTGCAGCGCTTTTCTGCTTTACAGACAGTTGGGTGTGGATAATGAAGCTATAAATTTATCCACCTCTTCATTTTCTGCAACCAGCCCAGACTCTAAGCAACAATAGCTAGTGGCCTGATTGGCAGATAGCATAAAGATCACATCGAAAATCACTCCAGAGCCAACTTTTATTTGGTTAGAAATAATGGTAGAGGGAAACACCCTTCTAGAGGATACTGAGGGAGTGATAAATGAAACTGGATGCTTCTCAGAAAGTTGGGAGTAAACTGAATGTTGATTATCCTGGCACTGTCAGCTATGTGAACCTGTATAAGTGATAACCAAATGCAGGTTTCCCATTCCCAATCTCAGTGTCTTTGACTTTGCCAGCATTTGTCTCAATTAACAAAATGGAGAATATATAAAGTTCTAAAATCTAGCAAATGTGTGATGAACTGGGACTGCTATTTGGAGCAATCCATGACCTTCAGGATGCCACCATTCTGTTAAGGAGCAGCTGCTGTGACAATCCTAAGTGCTAACATGGTGATAGAGCTACTGCTGAGTTATGCTGACAGATAATGTAATCTAAATTAGATACCCAAGACAAAAATGAGCTCCAGAACAAACAGGTCTAAAATTAGCACTGTTAAGTCCAAACATGCCAAGGGGCCCAACCAAAATAGTAAAGGGGAAGGCCACTCTCCAGAGCTGTGGAAAATGCCTCCTTCACTAAAGGACCGAGGGCATGATGCTTCAGCCAAGACAGGCTATGGACCTGCAATAATGTTGGGACAAACTACACCTAGAGAACTGGGCAAAAAGTCAGACAACATTGGTTAGACAAATTTATGGCATTAAATTAAACCACAAAGCTAACAAGAGAGGAACAACTCTGGCTCTGGCTTTCACACTGTATATGGGCTTACAAAGTTTTATACATCAAACACTAAATAATAGAGTATGAACTGCTGAGCCAAAGGAGATGAAAACAAACTACAGATTGAAAACAAACTACAGACTGCACTCACATTAGGGTGGTTATAACATTTTACTTGGATTGAAGTCCAACCCTAAGCAGTATTAAAGGTAAAAGTTTCCCTTGCTCGAAAGCTAGTCGAATCTGACTCTAGGGGGTGGTGCTCATCTCCGTTTCCAAGCCAAACAACCAGTGTTGTCCGGAGACATTTCCATGGTCATGTGGCCAGCATGACTAAACGCCAAGGAGCATGGAAGGCTGTTACCTTCCCACTGAAGTGGAACCTATTTATCTACTTGCAATTTCTTGCTTTCGAACTGCTAGGTTGGCAGGATTACATTGTTTTAAATCCACTGAAGTCAATGGGCTTAGAAGAGGGTAATGCTTACAATGGCATTGACAGAGCAGTGGTCCTCAAACTTCTACAAGTAGGACCCAATTCTAAAAACTTACTGTACTTTTTGGACATACTTGCACATTCCTCACCAACATAAAGTGCAGGAATCCTTCCTCAGTAAACAAATTCATATTTTTGCATATTTATTTATTCAATTTATACCCCACCCTCCCCGCGAACGGCCTCAGGGCGGCTTACAGCAGTGGCCCAATTGCTAATCAAACAATATACATCATTTCATAATAAGTTAAAACATAAAATAATAACGTGCTATTCAGTTCTACAGTTCGTTGCTTACGATGGCGTATTAAGATGTCTCTGACAACTAGATTCCAGCTCAGTGTTGTTCTGAGTCGCTTTATAACTATATAGTCGCTTTATAATTATATAGCATTAATGACCAACAACCAGTATTTCATGGCCATCTTGCAGACCCAAAATTGCTTGATAGTTGGCAGCATAGAGTTCATGTTGTTTGATGCAAATGGCCTGAACATCTTCCCAAGCTTCCCAGATAACTGCCCCCATACACCCAATTTTGAACACAAACAAGAATGGGATCCTTGGTTGACATAGTAGTAATATCAATCACATGAAGGGGTGGTTTTAATAACTCCAACACCAGTACCTCCCAGGGGCGGATCTACAATGAAACTAATGAAGCTTAAGCTTTAGGGCCCCTAATCCTGGAGGGGCCCTGAAGCAACCTTTTTAAAAAATGAGTGAATTTTTCAACAACATTGATGGAGTTTTTTTAAAAATAAGGCTATTTTAGTGTCAAAATCATAAGCCAGTGGGTTGAAGTACTTAATATTGACCTTAGAATATGCTCTAATACCTGTTTCATAAGGCCTCAAATGTTCCTGTAATTTGTCACATTTCAAAATTTTCTCGGGGGCTTGCTGCTGGTTGAGAAGGGGCCCCCATTACAGTTCAAGCTTCAGGGTCCCAAAAATGTAGGTCCACCACTGGTACCTCCAGAGTAGGGGCAGAATCATCTTTAGTGGCTGTGATGGCAAGGCAGTTTAGCATACCAATCCCCTTACTTGGATTTATGATGCTGGTGTAATCATACATATTTAATAAGATTTCACAGCAAAGCATACATGGAGACAGTATTTGAGGAGTCAGTTAGGTAGAGGCACAAACAGTGTCTTGTATTAATGGGAATAACGAATGGTGAACCATAAACTTGTCACTAAGTTTTGTCATGCTAGCAGCCACAATGGCAAAGTCCTCCTTATCCATTTGCATGCAGTTCTATTCTTCTGGAGTCATTGCTTTTGGTGGGATGTGACGGGAGCCTCATGAGAGCTTTCAAAAGCCCCAGTATCACATGGGGAAGTATCACATGTGAGATTTGGTGGGTTTAGTTTATCAGAACAGGCCAACACACTCTTGACAACAGGCTCTTCACAGCCCCCCAAAGCCTTGCGTTGAGCTGTCCACTGCCATTTGGTCTGCCAGAGGTTCTACTTCTGTGACCTTTCCTAAATATTTTTTGATGAGTATTTTGTGTGCGTGTATGCCTGGTTGACTTCTGGCAACCCCTAGTGGGGCTTGGACGTTTCAGAGAGGTGGCTTACTACTGTCTGCCTCTTCATCTCAGCCCTGATATTCCTTGTAGGTCTCCCTTCCATGTACTTGCCAGGGTTGGCCCTGCTTCACTTCTGAGATCTGACGAGATTGGGCTTGCCTAGGCTATCCAGGTCAGGGCTTCTGTGGCCTTTCCTGAAGGAATGAAAATAACGTTTCAAGCATCCAAGCTCTGAACTCCTTCCTGGTCAGGAATACAAGGGCACTGCAGATTGCCTTCACCTTGCTAGAAAAGTGAGAATGCCACTCACATTGATAAAATAGCTAAACATTCCTGGAGACACTAAACACACACTATTCATGCTTAACATGGGACTAGCATCAAGAAATCAGTGCAGGACTTCACATACTTGTGTTGCAAGCGCCAGCAATAAGGATATAATTGAAACAGATACATCTTCTATGAGGCTCTGGGAAAGGCACGCAAAGACCAGACTGAAGGTGCTTGTCTTTAAAAGCTCTATGATGTGATTAGTCTGGGTATCAGCACCAATATCACGCACAGACTGTTGCTGATAGTCATGTGCAAAATCTAATTTGACAATGTCACTGCAGATACAGATGTTGTTATCAGTTAGGCCCTTCCTCTCACAGAGGAGCAGTTTACAGCTTATAGAGCCAGAAACACCTCTCCATATATCATCCCAATATCTTAGTGCAGTGCACTGCTACCAGGTATCAGCCTGGTAAAACAATTTTAAAATGCGAGTCAAGAACGGCTGGCTGGCTACAATCCCAATGAACAATGGGTCACCCAGGACTTATTGATTCATTCAGCATAACCCCATCACCACCCAGTCTCACTTCCCCTCACCCATTACCCCTGATTAAGCAGCAATTAACCAACTTAAATCTTTTTACTGTCACAATTTCCCTTCCCATCCAGTACTTGTAGAGCCATCAAACCCCTCACACCTTTTTTGTCTACCTCCAGTTAAGTAATTTAGTCACTGTTTTCTGGAAAACACGTCATTCCCATCTGAGGTATGCTTTGTCCTATAACTGGACCACCCTGCTGCCCCAGCAGTGTGTGTGTGTGCACCTTGGATCCTCCGCATACACCCCCATGGGCTCTCTTCTCTCACTTCCCAAAACACTGGTGGTTTTGCTGCTTCTGTAGACCTCTTCAAGATCGGTAATTATTGCCCTTTCCTAAAAAGCTTTCCCCTTTCCTCCTTGTGTTTCTCTTAGCTCTTGTATATATTTCAGTGTGTGTGTGTGTATGTATTTTTGTCCATTTCTATTTTCTTTTTAATAAAAACCTTTCCAGTTGAACATCTGCATGGTTTATTTCAAGTGTTCTCTTAAAGGGAAAAATCCTGGTATACATAGGTGGAGAATTCCAGTTACCCACCTCTCGTTCTGTCGCATTTGCTAATTCCCCCAACTAATGAGGAGAGTGCCTATTTAGGTAACAATGTCACCACTGGCCTTCTTTGGAGTGACAGTTGGTATCTCTCAAGTTAGATGTGTCATTGGTTCTAATAGGGACTTGCTCTATGTAAGATTATTATGTTCAGTTTGAAATGAAATTAGAACATAACAGTTTCACCCAGATGAGAGCTACAGTATTTCCTGATTCCCTCATCAAAACTAGTCTTACACTCAATTAGAATGCTGTTATATGTGTCATTGACTTGGTGAATGGCTGCATGATAGCAAGTGGCTTAAATCATGCCAAGAAGACTAGTGTGATGGCCTTGAACAACCAGTAGCCATAAGGTCTCAGGAAATGCTTGGTATTTCAACTTCACAGGCACCTGGTACTTGCCCCTGGTTTTCAGTCATTCTGGAGTAAAAATAGGTAAACCTCTGGGCTCTTTCATGTACAAAACTGTTGCTAAGTCTCTGATTAGATAATAAAAAACTCCAATCTAGAATTTACTTCCATGGGTCATGGAACACCACATTAATAAGTGTTCAATATTTCTTAATCCTTCCAGAATTGCCTTTTTAATTTCATCTTGATGCAATGCCTTCTGTTTATTTTCTGAATGTTATATGATTGGTTGGGCAACCAGACAGATCCCAAGAACACCGCTCCATGACAAACAGCATCTTTCATTTGTGTTAGAAGTGCTCTTGTCTATGGTTACTTCAATGAAATTCCTTCATGTTTCTAAATGAGAGAGCCATATGAGACCTCAGGGGCTTGCTTTTCCTTCTCTTTTTGTTACCTCATGTTACAGATCTGAAAACACAGATCTGTAAAAAAGGTAATAGAGAAGGTCTAATGAAAGCTTGAGATACATGTTAAGATGGCCCCATTCACTTCCCTTCCTCAGAGGCACGATTTTCCATCCATTTTTCTTTCCCTTTCTGACTGAGCAGCCCTAGTGGCCTGTTTTCTTCTTTCCTGAAGAACTTTGGCCGTTCCACCCGATCTCAGTATGATATTTTACTGCTGGCTCAGGCTAGGAACCTGAGGGAAGGGATGGGATCACCCTTAAACTGAAACCACTGAAAATGGCACTTGAGACATTTTAAAATTCAAAATTAATTAAATATTTTATTTAACATAGAAGGGAAAGGTCAGGTAAAATCAGGGGATGAAATTTCAGAAGTAACTCTTAGATAACTCTAAGGTAAAGCCAGTACACGCACAGTTCATATGCTTTTCACTATTGAGAGTTTCATAATGTCGGGGATCCCAGCCTTCCCTGAATGTGCCCTGCCTTCAGCTGTGGCTGGGAGAGGATAAGAGGGCCTCAGAATGGGAGGGGCAGAGGTTGCAGCCACCTTAATGTGCATTGTTCCCTGGGGATCCTTCTCTCTCTCTCTCTCTCTCTCTCTCTCATGCTGGCTCCAGTGTTCCCTCTAAGCTGAGTTAGTGTGAGCTCTGAGTGGCACCCTGCTATTGGCCCTCTTGCTGGCTACTCCCTTCCTCTCACTGAAGCTTGCTCTGCCTCCCCCACTCTCTGCAATGTTCTTCCTTTTGCACTCGCAACCCAGCTGGTGGGGCTGCATTCCTGTTCCCAGGCCCACCCAGATGGCCAGATGGCTCCTGCTCACAGGTCTCCCTGACTGCCTGGGTTGGGCAGAGGCTTTGGCTTGGTGGCCTCGAAAGTTGCCATCTGAAGACAGCCAGTCCTGGAGGCATGCAATGGTGACCAGGTTGTTGGCAGAGGACTGGGGTCAGCGAACACAGCCTCTGCCAGCCTCGACATTGAGACTCCTTCCCTGCTGAGATGCCGGCCAGACGCTGCTGAGGTTGCTCCCGAGCCGCCCCCAGGACAGGGTGAGTGTGGGTGCGATCTGGGGGAGCATGGATGTGATCCCTGACATGTAAGCTTTTCACAGTAACTTAAATCTTTATGTTGAGAGGCTTTTGTTCCAGTGTTTTCTTAGAGTATTCTCTAACTCTTTTGGCTTCCAGAAGGCTGGTACACTCTTTCTAGTACCCAATCCCCTTGCCTTGAAACACCAGTACTTGTCTTGATTTTTTAACTGACTCTTAAAGCAGTTACTAACCACACCAGACCAGAGATCTCTGCAGTCTTCAAAGTTAACTCCCTGTTTGACTGGGTGGGGAATTTTATTCTCTCCCTAGAAGATCTATCCCCTTTTCTTGGGCTGAATGGGAGTCTCCGTCTAACAATCCACTGGTCCTTGTCAACTTTCCCCAGTTCTCCTGTCTGTGTTAAACTGCTCTTAGTTACGGCTGAATTCCAAAACTGTCAGTACTTGACTCTTCTCAGCTAGGACTGAAATCAGACTGAATTATCCTCAGAATCAGTTCCAAAGTCTCTCTCTGCTTAGCTGATACCAATCAGATCTCTTGGAACAGCCTGTAACCCAAGGCTCTCTGGCTCTGTGAAGAATTAACCCTTCACAGTTCTTTTATCTGATTACGCAGCACAGCTTTTAAAAGTGCAATTTGTCACACATTATTTTACATGTAGTGAAATGTGTACATCAAACATCTGATGAAATCCAAATCTCAGAAGCATTTATTCTGTGCAATGAACTTTCATCACCACTGGGCTTACTTGAGTCACATAATTAAAAAGGCACATCAGTGTTGGATTTTGTTTTCAGAAGTAGTTATTTTACCTGAATATATTACAATTTGATAAAGTATTAGAGAAGCAGACCTGGAGAGCTCCTGAAGCCGAGTTGGTACATTTAGCCCTCATTCAAATATAGGCTAACAAATAATAACCTCGAACAACCCTATTCTATTTGCTTAGTCAGGTGAAGTGAATCTTACATCACTTGTGGGAAATATCCGAATTCCACATTTTGTGTAGAGGTTATGTCAGACGGAGTGTAAATTTCAAAGTCTACAGTTGAGCAGATAGTTTTCTCAAAACAATGGGGGGCTGCAATAGTTGGTAAATACTGTAATTGCTATTTCATCATATTTAAGCTGTAATATGTGTTTACTTGCACTATTGCTTGAAATCTAATTAACATCCAGCCAATTTTAAGTGGGGTAAATATTTGCATTAGCTGTTTCCAAAATAATAAGGGCACTTCAAGCTGAAAAACCTGATTTTGAAGTATTTGTTTTCTTTTAGGAATACTTGGAATTTGTCCCTAGAGAATCTACTACATTTGAATTTGTATCTATTATTATTTCTTCTGCTCTGTTTAAATATTTCAACACATTTGTGGGTGTTTATCCATTCAAATGCTCAAAACATTTCACCTACTTACTTGACAACTTTGGCAAATAATACATATAAAAATGCATTGTTGAGAATATTCTAAATGTATTTATTTTGGGATTTGCTGATCTCCATATCTGAAACCTTTCCCAGGACAGAGGAAAGTCTAGCACTGAATTTCTGTGTTTAAACTTGCTGCAATTTCAAAATGGTAGTGCTAGTGCAGGCCAGCAAGACCCAGTGTGGAGTAGTGGTTAGAGTGTTGGACTAGGATCTGGGAGGTCCAGGTTCAAATCCTCACAATGCCATGGAAACTTGCTGTATGACTTTAGATCCATCACTCATTCTCAGCCTAACCTACCTCAGCCTAACCTACCTCACAGGATTGTTGTGAGGACAATGTAAGCTCATTTGGGTCAACATTGGAGAGAAAGCCAGGAGATAAATGAAGTAAATAAATGTTTAAAAACATATTTCACTTGTACACAAAAAGCAACTTCTGAAGTACAATTCAATCTCATTATTATCTCCCCTTATTATCTTGCCCCCTCCAGTTTGTTTGCAAGACCCTGATGTCTAGCTTGCAATGGCTACCTACCTTTTCTATGACACATCCACAATCAATGTTAGACTCTTTCTACCCTATACTCATCAGTACTGAAGCTTCCTAGAGCAACCCATGGGGAAGTAGAAGGAAGGGCATGTAAAAAGATGGCATTATAACAGTCTTCTCTCTTGTGAGGTGATAGTGTAGTCCATGAGAAAGCCTTTGTTTTTACAGCACAGTTTATGGATGAATGAATGCTTCCAGCTGTGTTCACTTGGATCTAATAAGAAACCAGGAGGGACCTCAGACAAGCCAGAAATACCTCTTGTTCTGCACTAGAATCCATCTGAAGGTGTCAATTCCTGCACAGGCCACCCGCTACTGCCTGGAAGGAAGGGAGGGCTTGAACTGAAACCATGTCTTGGCATAAACTCCTCAGATCCTGTGAGTGAAACTGGGGAACATACATGAGTGGGTGGTTCTCCTTTTCCGTTCACCAGTGCTGGAGGGAAGACAGCTGTTACAGACCTCACAAAGCAGGCCATTTTCTTGCCCACACAGTATGTTAGTGAGGGACTTCAGGGGCTGGATTCTCTCTGTGGCCAATGCCTTACCCTCACCATTATATGCAGATAATTCCCTCCATTCTAAAACACATGCAGGCTATTTTAATCAGAGGTGGGAGGCTTAGCGAGGGATTTAGGTCTCTGGCCTACACAGATCACAGCCATACCTTCTCCTGGTGAGAATTTTTTCAGGTGTGGTTGTAAGCGTCATTTTTTTGGCCTGTGGTCCTTTCAAAGGAGGCTTTAAGGAGGAAAGGAACACTTAAAATTGATACCTTAACATCTGCTGCCACCAGGACAAATTATTTTCCACACAGAAATATGAGCCCAAAATATTAGTACACTGGCCTAATTTTATATCTTTAGAAATTAACCCTCTTCCACTCCCTGCCCTTCATGGCCTTAGAAACCTTCATACGTAAAGAGGATAAGCTTAGAATGTACCTGAACAAGAGTTTTGAAAACATTCTGATGTGTATCATATGAGATGTACTACACCCACAGCAGATTTTTGCTTGTCCTGGTCACTTGCAGACTTCGGCAAAATAAAGTCTGCAGGGAAGGATTCATGCTCTTGGCATGGAAAATAAGCCCCTTGCAATTTCCAGGTAACATTTTCGCTTTATTTTTCTGTACCTCTGCACTAAACCAACAGTGTGGTGTGTTGCTGTACAGACATGCTCCCAAAGACTGTTTTGATTCTTCTTAAGTATGTCACAGGGCATGGCAACTACAGAACAGACTCTGGTTTTACCAGATGACATGTGCATTCTGTAAATCCAGTAGCCAGTCTGGTCAGATGATCAGTGACATTACCATTTACTTTATTTATGGAACAAGAACCAACTACTTCAAAGGAGAATGGGGAACTGGCCAGAAGTCAAAAAGACAGGCCTTAGTAATTTAAAGCGAAGCCTGGAACCCTTCCCACTAAGGGTAAAGTTCCACATGGCTGGCAGGAGATATAGCAGGACTTGGCATCATTAATTGCCTTTATCAAATACTGAACTTAGTATCAGAGAGTACTACTCATAATTTGTTTTGTGCCTGTGGTGTACTCAGCAGAATTAAAAGCAGCAAGCACAAGTTCTATACTGATTGCAGAGCTACTCTAAATATTTCACAAAAATGTACCCTACAGTCAAATACCGTTAGCTCTGGAAAGAATTACCTATTTACTTATACAGAAAGCACAGTGTTGTTGACAACATTTTGAATATACAGCATGAGCTCAACTTCCAAGAACAGTAGGTTGGAGCCTACCAGTTTCCCCACATACACAACCTGTGTCACCCGCCATTTCCAGCATAGTTTTCTGGGGAGGAAACTGAAGGGTCAAAACCATTGGGGAAGCTTGGAAACTATTTAAAACTACGATTCTAGAAGCTCAAAAAAAAATATTCCGCAGGTTAGGAAAGGCACAAACAGGCATAGGAAAAAGCCTACATGGTTAACAAACAAAGTAAGGGAAGCTGTAAAAGGTAAAAAGGATTCCTTTAAGCGGTGGAAAGTTAGTCACAGTGAGGCTGATAAAACGGAACACAGGCTATGGCAAATAAAATGCAAGTCTGTGGTCAGGCAGGCAAAAAGGGAATATGAGGAGCATATAGCAAAAAATGTAAAGACCAACAATAAAACTTTCTTCAAATACATTAGAAGCAGGAAACCAGCCAGGGAGGCAGTGGGGCCCTTGGATGACCAAGGGGTAAAAGGAGTACTGAAGGATGATAGGGAAATGGCTGAGAAGCTAAATGCATTTTTTGCCTCCGTCTTCACTGTGGAAGATGAGAGGTGCTTGCCCACTCCAGAGCCGCTGAGTTCGGGAGAGTAACATCAGAGAGGATGATTTGCTTTTGATGACTGCTTCTGACATTTCTATGGTCTTCTGAGCTTTTTTTTCCTTATGAGGAAGAGACAGTGGGTTGTGGTGTCTACGGTTACTTTTTTGAAGGTTGACAAATAAAGCTGTGAGCTCTAATAGGTGAAATGAGGAGGCTAAACCTACTAAAGAATTGCTCTTCCCAGAACTGAAGAGGCGGGTGACTTCCACCACAGACAGGAAGAGGAAAAATCTAGCTCCTGCTTCCTTGATAGGATGCTGGGAATCACCCACCAAGATGTCCTCTGCCTCAGAAGTAGAACTGTAATTCTGATGGACTGTGACCCCATTTATACAACACTAGAATTATATTAAATAAAAGAAACTTTAAGAACATAAGAGAAGCCATGTTGGATCAGGCCAATGGCCCATCCAGTCCAATACTCTGTGTCACACAGTGACCAAAACCCAGGTGCCAATTTCTGAACAATAAGGATACTCTTATCCTTAACAACAAACAATATCTAATATGTTCATTGTTTTAAAAGCTTCTACAAATACTAAGGAAAGATCTTCTGTCCTGTATCTCAGAATATCAGGAAGGCAACTATATCTCCACAAATAGAAATAGCAACAGAAAATTCACAGTAGCCCTGGTTTCTCAAAATCTGTCATTCTCCTTGGCTACTGGGAAAACCATGTTTTGAACCTTACAATCATAGAATCACAGAGTTGGACTGGGCCATACAGACCATCTAGTCCAAACCCCTGCTCAATGCAGGATCAGCCTACAGTATCCCTGACAACTGTTTGTCCAGATGCTGCTTAAACACTGCCAGTGAGGGGGACCTCACCACCTCCCTAGACAGCTGATTCCACTGTTGCACAACTCTTACTGTAAAAAAGTTCTTCCTAAGATCCAGTCGGTACCTTCCCGTCCTTAATTAAACCCATTATTGCAAGTCCTATCCTCTGCTGCCACCAAGAACAGCTCCTTGCTCTCCTCTAAGTTACAGCCCTTCAAACACTTAAAGAGAGCAATCATGTCCCCCCTCAGTCTCCTTCCCAAGCCTTTCCTCATAGGGCTTGGTCTCCAGGCCCCCAATCATCCTCATTGTTCTTCTCTGCATGCACTCAATTCTGTCCACATCCTTTTTGAAGTATGGCATCTCAGATCAAATTACAGAAGTGGAGATAGAAGCATGCCAGGTTTTATGCTCTAGGGCACCTGATGGCAGAAGTGTACACATCTGCCTACTATAACATAAAAATAAAGGCAGAGGCATTATCATCCGGACAAACAGTGGATCATTTTGATGTGGGAATGCTGAATTGAATAAAACAAATGAACTCCAAATGATATCACTTGAACAGTATATACTCAACAGCTATAGCTGAACATACAAGACTGCTATTTTTACCCAATAGATGTGATTACAGATTATCACATCTATTGTGCCTTTACCAAGGAGTAAAATAAAGCACATAGTATCTTTTGAAGGCATCCACATAATCCGCTTATGGTGCTGCGGGCAATTAGGATGCCAGAAGCCGTATTGCAATCCCATCTGTAATCCTTTTAGCTTCCCTCTGAATAATCACATAGCTTTATTTTGACATGCCTTGATGATTTCTCATAATAATAATAAGAAGAGAAGAGATTGGATTTATACCCTGCCCTTCACTCAGAGTCTCAGAGCAGCTTACAAACTCCTTTCCCTTCTCCTCCCCACAACAGACACCCTGTGAGGTAGGTGGGGCTGAGAGAGCGCTGAGAGAACTGTCCTTGAGGGAACAGCTCTGACAAAACTATGACTTGCCCAAGGTAATCCAGCAGCTGCAAGTGGAGGAGTGGGGAAGCAAACCCAGTTCTCCCAGATTAGAGTCTTAACCACTACACCAAACTGGCTCTCAAGGTATCTGATTTGTCATTTAGAGGTATTTCACCACATTTGTACATTTAGGAAATGCTTCTATCATTTTAGAGCTAATGCAAGAAAGAATAATTATAACCACATTAACAAGAATATCTTGTGCTTCCAGCTGATCCCAGGGAGGCTGTAGAAACTTTGAACGAGTGCCTGGAGGTAGTTTTGGAGTTGATACGGGCTAATAAACTGATGCTTAATCATGACAAGATAAATTGTTACTGATGAGAGGAAGGTATCACTCATTCTGGATGTGACTGCACTCTCCTTGAAAGAACAGGTCTGTAGCTCCAGGGTGCTCCTGGACCCAGGTCTACTGCTGGATAAACAAGTAGCACCTGTGGCCAGGAGTGCCTTCTACCATCTTCAGCTGATTAGCCAGCTACAGCCTTTCAAGGGCAGAAAAGATCTGGCCACTGTGATGCATGCTCTGCTTAAATCTAGATTAGATTACTACATGGGGCTGCCATTGAAATTTCAATTGGTGCAAAAGGTACAGCCCAGATGCTGGCTAGAGTGGGTTGTAGGTACCACATTATTCTACTCTTGGCCCATCTACATTGGCTCCCAATCTGTTTCCAGGCACAATTCAGGGTGCTGGTGTTGACCTTTAAAGCCTTAAAGGGCTTGGGACCAGCGTACATGAATGGCTGAAAACCCCTTATGAACCTCTCCCACCACTATGTCATTTTCAGAGGCTCTGCTTTGCAAGGCCCTGCCTTCTGAGATCAGATTTGTGGCAATCCAGGAGAGCGCCTTCTCAGTCATTACATTAAAACTCTCTCCAGAGAGGCTTGCCTGCACCCTTCTGTTGCCATCTTCAACAGAAGTGGCTGAAGACTTTTGTTTCATCTGGTATTCCTCCAGTATTCCTTCTTGTCCTGTATTTTAATGGCTGTTTTATGTATGTGCATTTTATTGCATTGTATGTGTACTTGAACTTGAATTTAATGGCGTGTTTTTGTTTGGTTTTAATAGCTTTTCAGATGTTTTCATTATACACGATTTTAACCTGTTAGCTGTCTTGGTGGCCCTGATGGGGGCAGAAAGGCTGCTGATATTATTGGATTTTACAGCAGCGTTCGACACAGTAGATTATAATCTGTTGACTCACCATTTTGCAGATGCTGGAATCCGTGGGACAGCCTTCCAATAGTTCCCCTCATTTCTCCATGGTCGGGGACAGAGGATGGCACTGGGAGAGACAGTGTCGTCAAGATACCCACTGAAATGTGGGGTTCCTCAAGGGGCACTTCTCTCCCCGATGTTGTTTAACATCTATATGCACCCCCTTGCCCAGCTAGTGCGGAGCTTCGGGCTGGGATGCCATCAATATGCTGATGACACCCAGCTATATCTGTTGATAGGTGACCGGCCAGACACCATTCTCAGGAATTTAGCTGAGGGTCTGGAGGCTATGGTGAGATGGTTAAAACAGAGTCGACTGAAACTGAATCCAGGAAAGACTGAGGTTCTGTGGCTGGGTCAGGGAGAGCCTTGATTAGGTTTCCAGCTGACTCTTGAGGGTGTGCCTCTATCACTGGCACAGACCGTCAGGAGCCTGGGTGTGACTCTGTATTCTTCCTTATCTATGGAAGTCCAACTTCTTCAGGATAGGCAGCTGGCTCCTTACCTGTCTCACCCTGACCTAGCCACGGTAATCCATGCAACAGTCACCTCCAGGTTGGACTACTGTAATTCGCTCTACGTGGGCCTGCCCTTGCACCTGACCTGGAAACTCCAGCTGGTCCAAAACACAGCCAAATAGTCCTCATGGGGTCCCCTCAAATAGCACATATCCAACCAGTGCTATGTGAGTTGCACTGGCTCCTGGTGGAGCACCAGATCAGGTTCAAGGTTTTCGTTTTGACCTTTAAGGCCCTTAGCTGTCAGGGACCTACATACCTTTGGGACCGGGACCGCCTCTCCCAGTATGCCCCTGGAAGAGCACTAACGGCAGAGATGTTCCACCGGGCCTTCAGTTGAGGACCGCGACAGGACTTCTTTTAGCACTCTCATATAATTCCCCATCCCTTATAACCCCTCTCCCCAGGGGAGACTGGGGAGTTCGGATTTCTCCGCCATCTTATATATACACTGTTTTTATCCACTAGTATGTATTGGACTGTTTTAATTTAATTTATATCGAGAATGTATACTATTCTATTGTAAGCTGCCCTGAGCTGTACTTTAGGGAAGGGTGGCCTAGTAAATCCAATTTAATAAATAAATATATATTTTTAAAAATAAGTAAAATGTAATGAAATATTCTTTAACATACAACTGCAATCATTACAGACTGCAAATCAAAAAACCCTCCCTCTAGATTGTAAATCTGTTATTTTAGTAGCTGCTTGTAGAAGTGGGCTCAGTTTTCTACTATATACTACAGAATACAATCTGCAATGTTACCAGTATGCAGATGATACCCAGCTCTACCTTTCTTTCCCAACTAATTCCAAGGATGTTGTTGATGTTCTGAAACAGCGCTTGGGAGTCAGTAATGGGTTGGATGAGAGTAAACAAACTGAAAGATAATCCTGACAAGTCAGAAGATCTCTGAGTTAGTAGAAAGGCAGACCTGGGACTTTAAATTTCTCCTGTCTTGGATGGGGTTATTCTCCCCTTGAAAAACAAGGTTTGCAACTTGGGAGTAATACTTGACATAGTAGTGCCCTTTGAAAACCACATGGCTGCAGTGGTTTGGAGTTCTTTTGCCCAGCTTTGGATGGTTAACCAGCTGTGTTTGTTCCTGAGTCAGTCAGATCTAACCATAGTGATCCATGTCCTACTTACATCTAGACTGGACTACAACAATGTGCTCTACTAGGGGCTACTCTTGAAGACTGCTTGGAGGCTGCAGCTAATCTGCTGGTTATGACCCCAATATTGCACCAATTGAAATTGGTTACCAATCCACTCCCAAACTTAACTCAAGATCCCAGGTTTGACTTTTAAAGCCCTACATGGCTTGAGACCAGGATATCTGACGGACCCATATGTTCTTGTCTGTGAAAGATCACATGGATTATCCCATCAATGAAAGAAGCTTGTTTGGTGGGTACATAGAAGACAGCCTTTTTCAGTGACAACCCCACAATTACATAGGGTTACCAACCTCCATGTGGTGGCTGGGGATCTTCCAGTATCTCAACTACCTCCAAGCAATAGAAATCAGTTCCCCAGGAGAAAATGGCTGCTTTGGAAAATGGGCTCTACAGCATTACAGCCTGCTGAAGTCCCTGCCCTCCTCCAATTCTCCAAGAATTTCTCAACCTGAAACTGGCAACCCTATGATTATGGAACAAGCTCCCCAGGGAACCATGCCTGGGGCCTCAGTTTGATCTTCAGAGACAGTTGAAGACAGTTTTATATAATACTGCATTTGGTCAAGTTTACTAGCAGTTCTAAATTCTGATTTTAAATGTCGATTTATGTTACATATTTTATTTACGTTGTATACCACCTTGAAGTACTTAAGAAAGAAATGTGGCTAATAAATGCTTTAAATTAATAAATAAAATAATGTCATTTAATGGTGCTTGACAGTCAGAACACCTAGCATTGCCACTATTTCCCTCCTGCCACCACATACATATGCATAAATTTGTTCTGCAATGAACAAGGCTATTAAGCTTGTCTAGCTGAGTACTGTCAGACTAGCCAGTGGTTCATAAACAAAACAAGATATTTCCCAAGGCTTGCCAGAGAGATCCTTTAACTAGATCTGCAATACCTTTTGCATGCAAAGCATATGATTTAACACTGAGCCACAGTACTTCCTGCACAGTGACCCAAGTTGGACGATGTGCCAACACCATGGGGCCAAATTAGACAATACATTTGTCAGGAGTCGGGTTGGGATTCCTTTCCTCCCTGTGGCTGTTTTGGCTCCAGCAAATGGTGTGAGAGGGAAAGCTGAAGCCCTTCCTCCCCCATGCTGCACTCTTGCTGGGACCTGCCGTGTTTGGGAACATTACTTCCCCTGATATGACGTTTGTCTGTAAGTTGGGCTGGACCCAGCTCGTGGCAGATGTATCATCTACTTTGTTCCTATGAGAAGAACTAATAGCATACATGCACAGCAAATATTTTCCATGGAGCACAACTTAGTCCTACAGGAAGCAGCTTTTCTAAAATGACAGTTCTATTACAAGTTTCTACAGTAGTTTTCAAAAATGAAGCATTTAGGTATCTGAACCAATAATCAGTGCTGCTAAGCTTGTCAATCAGTACCCGCCATGTGCCCCAAGCAAATTCGTTTCATAGTTCAAAAGATGTTGCTTAGAAACTGAAGTCTGTAAAGAAATTGCTAGAAATTTTGCAGACAGATGTTTGGCAATGTGGAGCCCTTCCTTGTTACCTCCGGATAAATCATTTTGAAAAAATAAATAGAAACACATCATGCTACAATGATATTTCTGAGCTTATTGAGAGAGTGGTACCTGAGGATGGAACTAAATATTATGTTTCGTTTTGCAATTATTTGTTGCCATTTTTTAAAACAGAGATGTGGCTACAGGGGCTGCAATTTAATGGGAGCAGTCTATGTGGGGGGCGGGGGGAGAGGCATTGTAATTTTTTTTCTATCATGCCATTTTGCCACCCCAAATCAACAACCCTTTGAGTTATGTAACAATGTGAGTTATGTACACTTAGATTGTAAAAAAAGAGACCTCCCCCAGCCTAAATTCAGAGATTTGAGATGCAGGAAGTCAGCTAGCTTTCAGAAGACCTTGAGGAGGAAGAATTATTATTGGAGTATAAGCCAACATTAATTGAACACAGGGCTAAATCCAAAGGACTGTGAACTCACAGAACAGATCTTCCTTGCCTCCCCACACCCTTATCATCCTCAGCCCCAGATGTCCTCGGGAACAACATGGGATGCAGTTGAGAAAATCACAGGACTCTCCCATTTGCACAAACACTAGTGCTCTTAGTGCTATTCATGTAGCAGAACATTTAGATACAACCAAGCATGATGAGTAAGAAGTCAAATGCCTCTTTGAGTTGCATTTACAGGGAGTTCTTATAAGCATGAGACAAAAAAAATCATTCTTGTTTGG